>NC_072738.1:52601279-52653779 GCF_026930045.1 Uloborus diversus | reverse complement strand
AAATTCGAAAATTTGCACGAATCCAATACTTTCTTCTATATATTAGATATAGAAGAAAGTAAAAATGCGGTTGAAATCATGCATAATGTTTATATCAGAGTGATTCCACGTCAACTGACCTGATTTTTCAAACTGTCCCCGCTCGATCATCCCCGAATGGGAAGAAATTTTATAGAGGCTTAGAGATGTTTTTAAACTAACCTGATGCTAAGTTTCAGCTTTCGAAATCCAAATCCGGTGGATCTAGGATCTCCAAAATATAGCTTTCCAAAATGGTGGATCAGCTTTGTGAGAAGAATTGCCATGTTGTGGTCAAGGTTACAGAAAATTTTATTACACTAGGAGCTTAAAGTATATATTTGTCTGTTGATTCGTTTTAGTATTTATGTGAGTTCGAGCTCATAAGATTTTGAGTAGCACGCATATAAACTCGTGAAAAAACGCTTTTTTCTGTACTAAAATCATCATTTTTGAGACCGTTTAATTAAGCAAGATGATTAGATCTCACGGTTTTCTGACATGAGTCTAAAACTGCACCACGTTAAGCATATTTACAGCTCTTGCTCAAAGTTACCGACTCAGGCGTTATAGAGTAATTGACCTAAAACTTTGATTCTCGTTGTTTCAAATTAGCAGCTTTGAGAACGCGTAATTAAAAAAGTTGATTAGTTGCTATGGGTTTCTAACTTGGACCTTAAACTACACCACTCGGACTTGGACTATAACTACAGCTGTGTCCCAAAGTTGTTGACCCGTCGCGATCAAAGTTACTGACCTCTAAACTTGGCCATTTTTAAACTAGTATGTTGTGGCCATCACGAAACTTTCTTCTATATTTTTCTTTTTCTTTTTTTTTTTCTGATCCCTCCCCATGCTTGACGAGGAAGCAATATTCCCAACAAAAACAAAATGACACATGCAAAAACTTGACGACCATCCCAATGTCTGAATTATTGTAAAAACAAAACAAAGAGCGAAAATTGAAAGTTTTTTTAAAAGCCTTGCTTGAATGAATTACAAATATTTTATTTGTTAACAAACATAAGATGGCAACAGTTAAAAATTTTAAATCATTGAGATAATATTTCCGATCATTTCCATACAATTAAAATCACGAGAAATACGCAGACGACAATCTATTACGATTTATCTTTCTTATTGTTGCATTAATAAAAATATTTTTATTCGCAAAAAAAAAAAAAAAAAAAAAAAATCAACACCTCTTGGAGCGAACGGCGTCAAAATAGAAACAAAGCCTGTTTACATATGGATTCACATATATTCCAAATTTCAACCAGAACGTAGCATTACTTCTTGAGATAGGGCACTCAAAATGGAAAAAAAGAACGGGCGATTGCGCTACCCCCTTTTTAGCTGTTGACACAAAAATAAAATCAGTTCTTATACCCACTAAGGGCTACTTGCCGATAAATTTTTCTTTCATTCCGTTCATTATTTCTTGAGATACAGCAGTCACAATTGACGACAAAAAACGTTCTATAGCTCAACCCCCGTTTGAGTTATTGACACCAAAATTAAATCAGCACCTGTTCCTGTTAATACCAACATATGGACCAAATTTTGTTTGATTCCGCCAGTAACTTCCTGAGGAATAGCAAGCACGCGTAACTCGAAAAACGTCCCATTGCTCCACCCCCCTTGGAGGAATTCGCGCCAAAAACTAATGGGCACAAGTTCACATAGGGGCACATATGTGTACTAAATTTCGTTCGATTTCATGCGGTAGTTTTTGTTGTAGAGCGGCCACAAAAAACTGGTCACACACAGACGTGACACACATACATACACACACACATACATACATACACACACACACACACACAGACAGACATTTTCCAAAAATGGTCGAAATGGACTCAGCACACCTCAAAACGTTCGAATCCGTCAAAATTCGAAATTCGAAAATTTGCACGAATCCAATACTTTCTTCTATATATTAGATATAGAAGAAAGTAAAAATCATCGACTTTGAGACCGTAAAGCCATGAAAAACGAAAGCTATTTTATATTTTTCTTAGTACGATGCTGTAACTCGCCGCGCCGTAGCCCTTGTTGCCGCATCTTTCTTTCTTTCTTTTTTTTTTTTTAACATCTTCATGCACAGTTGAGTGCAAGGGTGGATACACAAATAACTTTTGGAGGAGACCGACCCGGAAATTTAAAAATCTGTCCAAGGATTATGTGGAATTAACAAACGTCCATTTAAGACGAGTGTATTTGAATAAGGGGGAAAAGTAAAAATGTGATGCGCGTGTGCCGCTCATTTGACTGAGACTCGGCTTAATTTAGAGGCTAACATACATCTGCAAAATCTGGCGTCCCTGAAAACTAGATGCGTCTGTAAACCGAATGTTTACCTTTCTATCTCATCGGTGGTGAGTAGTTAATCATACACTTATTTCCGAGGGTTACTCACGGCTTTAGCAGATATCCAGGCCGAAACAAGGCGAAAAAAGTTCTAAAAATTGCATTTTCAATTGACCTTTGCCCTCAAAGTCATGAGTGAGTCTCCAAAATATTTATACTAGAATGTACCTAATATCAAGTAGTATCCTTATTTAAAAGACTTGGCTCGGTTCACCCATTGCTTTTGAAGCAAAGCAATCATATATTTAGCTCTTTTTTCTCACCACCCTAAACTCTGACCCTTACTCAAAGGCAAACAATTCAGTTATTTAAAAAAGAAACTTCACTTTTCTCGTCATAGTACCACTAACACACCCTGAAATTTTTACGAAAATTGAAGACAACTATTAAAAGTTTCCAGCTTAAAAAAAAAAGACTTAAATAAACCATATCGGATGACATCTTCGTTTCTTTCCTAATAGGCCTTTCTTAATTCGATCTGGTAGCCGAATAATTCAAGGTGTTAAGTTTTTTTTTTCCTATGAGTGTACATTCCAAATTTCATTTGAATCAGTAGAGTGGTTTTTTAGATAATAGACTAAATTTGAAAATTTTCTCAAATTTTAACTCTAGTGTTGTAGGCACCCAATAGTGAGGAGCATTTTATAGTTGAGAATTGGGCGCAATCCCCAAAATTTGGACAATTTTGCTTCAGCATCGACATAGAGCAGAGCCGTCAATCACTCACACATTTATCATAGTCTCAATGAAATTCAACTCTAGAAGTACCTTTGATGCTGTAACTCGCCTTAGCCTTTGTTGCCGCATCATTCTTTTTTTTTTAAATTTTTTTTACCATCTTCATGCACAGTTGAGTGAAAGGGTGGATACACAAATAACTTTTGGAGGGGACCCTGAAATTTAAAACTGCACCCCCCCCCCCCTCCGCCCCTTAAAATATAATTTTTCATTGCAACGTTTGCACAACTTTATTTTAAAATGTTTTTAGGCTCCCTTAAGGGCAATTAATCTACTTTCAAGCACATAAATATTGTGTACTAATATACTTTGAATATGGACGGACTATCTGTCTAAAGATTATATGGAACTGGCAAACGTCCAGTTAAGACGAGTCTATTTGAATAAGAGGGAAAAGTAAAATTTTTGATGCTCATGTGCCGCTCATTAATGTGACTCTTAATTTAGAGGCTAACATCTGCAAAAACTGGCGTCCCTGAAATCTAATAGATGCGTTCGTTTAAGTCTGTAAACCAAATGTTTACCTTTTTATTTCATCGGTGGTCAGACATACGTAGTAAGATATCTTAATTATAAAACCAATTAAATATTAAAAACTATATAATGTCATCCATAGTTTATAACATGAGCGGTTTTAAAAATGTGTGTGTTAAATAAACCCATATCTCAAACGAGTTTCTATAAATTAAATTATATTTTAACTATAAAATATCCTGTAATTAAGAAGATCATAGCTTCATAACTATAAGTTTTATTAAGAACTTAAAAAATTTCTTTACAAATTTCTTAAAACTATGATACACTTGAGATAGCAGTTTGACACTACATACCGTTTCCATTAATATTATGCTTCTGCCAAGAAACTACCTCGTGATTTATTTCATTTTGCTTTTTTTATAAGCTGAAAAAGAAATGTATTATCTCTCAAACAGCTTCTTGGACCCAAATGACTATTCTAGGTACGCCTACACGCTGCTTTAAAAGAGTTAATTATTCATTCCATCTATGAAGAATTAATGGAGAAAACACGATATTACGTTCCCTTGAATTCGAAACCAGCTAGTCAAATGTATTCGGCCTCTCAGGCCTCTGACTCCAGTATTACCCACTTCTTTAGCAAACAAAAATGCTTTTATCTTTATTTTTTCAAATATGCTTTGTGTGTTTTGTGTTCATTTTAAATAAATATAAAAAAGATTTCTTCATGTTCTAGAGAAGTCAATTTAAGACAAATTGAGCTGATGTGTGTGTGCATCACATGACTTCCTTTTACTCCAATTTAATGTCATTTACCCATTATTAGCAATTTTAATGTGATTCAATAGTTTACTCTCTAAATATCACTAACATGGCCAAATTGAAACAGATTTTTTAAAAAAAATCGCCAAATTTGTCGCCAAGTTGACGACCAAAAGACTGGCGATATATCGCCAAGGGTCCGCCAAATTATCACTTGAGTTTACAGCGAAATTAACAATGATTTCCCCTCAAAAAGGGGCAAAAGACCCCTTTAGAAACACCCGAATGCAACCAAAAGAGGAGGTGCACAACTAGACCCCACTAGGATTCTATGTACCAAATTTCAACTTTCTAGGACATACCATTTTTGAGTTATGCGAGATACATACGCACATACGCACATACGCACATACGCACATCCGCACATACATACGTACATACCAGGGTTGCCAGATTTAAGAACAGTAAATACAGGACAGACTTCTAAGAGTGAAAGGGGGGGGGGGATTTTTGAGATAGCGGCTATTACTGGGTATTTTTAAGGGGTACTTTGCGATGTAGAACGTCTCTTGATAAATCTGAAAAAGTCAATCGTAACAAAGCATTAATCCTTACCAGTAGTTGGAAGTAGCGCGCTACAAGTAGCGACGCTACTGTAGTAGCTACATTTTTTAGTAGTTTGTAGAGTAGCGCATTACTTTTCAAAAAAACGAGCTGATGTGTGCATCACATGACTTCCTTTTACTCCAATTTAATGTCATTTCCCCATTATTCGCTATTTTAATGTGATTCAATATTTATTCTCTAAATATCACCAACAATGGCCAAATTGAAACCAAAAAAAAAAAAAACTCCGCCAAATTTGTCGCCAAGTTGGCGACAAAACTTGCCGACCAAAAGACTGGCGATATATCGCCAAGTGTCCGACAAATTATAACGCCACTTGAGTTTACATCGAAATTAACAATGATTTCCCCCCAAAAAGGTGCAAAAGACCCCCTTAGGAACATCCGAAAGCAACCAAAAGGGGAGGTGCACAACTAGACCCCACTACGAGTCTATGTACCAAATTTCAACTTTCTAGGACATACCATTTTTGAGTTATGCGAGATACATACGCACATACGCACATACGCACATACGCACATACACACATACGCACATACATACAGACGTCACGAGAAAAGTCGTTGTGATTACCTCGGTGATGGTCAAAATGGATATTTCGCGTGTCTATACATTCTTAGGCACTTCTCCGCATGTGGTCGAATCGAAAAAAAAAACTCAACATTCATTTGGGGGTGAGCAAAATGGAAATTAAGGGCGATTTTTGAGTGAAAATTTTTTCGCGAATACAATACTTCCTTTTTTGTAAAAGGAAGTAAAAAGTAGTATAGTGAGTAGTTCGATACAAAAAAATAGTAGTTTGTAGCGATTTCTGAAAACTACTTTCAAATAAACTTTTAAAAAAAAAGAAAAAATCAAGGTTTAAACAAATTTGACTGCCGCAAATTTTACACAACTGCTTCAGCGGATGCCTTGAGAAATAAGATTCATAAAAATACGAGCTGACCTCAGACATATCATTTTGACACCATACGTTCTATCTGATGCCATTAGTTTGTTTGCCATCGTAATTTTCATACTTCGCCATTATTTGTATTGAATAGAGCTTGACTTGCAAAGAAAAGTATGAATTAGCGATAACCGCCAATTTAGTAACTTTTTACTTTCTTCTATATCTAATATATAGAAGAAAGTATTGGATTCGTGCAAATTTTCGAATTTCGAATTTTGACGGATTCGAACGTTTTGAGGTGTGCTGAGTCCATTTCGACCATTTTTGGAAAATGTCTGTCTGTCTGTGTGTGTGTGTGTGTATGTGTGTGTGTATGTATGTATGTGTGTGTGTATGTATGTGTGTCACGTCTGTGTGTGACCAGTTTTTTGTGGCCGCTCTACAACAAAAACTACCGCATGAAATCGAACGAAATTTAGTACACATATGTGCCCCTATGTGAACTTGTGCCCATTAGTTTTTGGCGCGAATTCCTCCAAGGGGGGTGGAGCAATGGGACGTTTTTCGAGTTACGCGTGCTTGCTATTCCTCAGGAAGTTACTGGCGGAATCAAACAAAATTTGGTCCATATGTTGGTATTAACAGGAACAGGTGCTGATTCAATTTTGGTGTCAATAACTCAAACGGGGGTTGAGCTGTAGAACGTTTTTTGTCGTCAATTGTGACTGCTGTATCTCAAGAAATAATGAACGGAATGAAAGAAAAATTTATCGGCAAGTAGCCCTTAGTGGGTATAAGAACTGATTTTAGTTTTGTGTCAACAGCTAAAAGGGGGGTAGCGCAATCACCCGTTCTTTTTTTCCATTTTGAGTGCCCTATCTCAAGAAGTAATGCTACGTTCTGGTTGAAATTTAGAATATATGTGAATCCATATGTAAACAGGCTTTGGTTCTATTTTAACGCCGATCGCTCCAAGAGGTGTTGATTTTTTTTTTTTTTTTTTTTTGCGAATAAAAATATTTTTATTAATGCAACAATAAGAAAGATAAATCGTAATAAATTGTCGTCTGCGTATTTCTCGTGATTTTAATTGTATGGAAATGATAGGAAATATTATCTCAATGATTTAAAATTTTTAACTGTTGCCATCTTATGTTTGTTAACAAATAAAATATTTGTAATTAATTCAAGCAAGGCTTTTAAAATAACTTTCAATTTTCGCTCTTTGCTTTGCTTTTGCAATAATTCAGACATTGGGATAGTCGTCAAGTTTTTGCATGTGTAATTTTGTTTTTGTTGGGAATATTGCTTCCTCTTCAAGCATGGGGAGGGATCAGAAAAAGGAAAAATATAGAAGAAAGTTTCGTGATGGCCACAACATACTAGTTTCTAATTGCCGAGAATGTCCCGTGAATGAATGTTTTTGATTTCAAAGGAATTATTGTTCGAATTGTATTTCGCATGTGGGAAATTTCTTTAATTTTAAATGAACAGACCAAAAGTTGAAGAACAACAATACTTCGCGAGGCTAACATTTTTGCGATAACGACGGGCACACTAAAATCGCAAAAATTAAAGTCTCGCGAAAAAAGTGCTTTTACGTTTATTCACCAAATAAAGAAGCTACTGTAAATGTTATAAAAGAGGATGATATTGAACTGCTCTTGCCGGCTTACAATAAATACGAGCATTACGGTGTTATATAAGAATACTAGAGGACCCGACAGACGTTGTTCTGCTCAAACTTTATAAGTTGAGTTAAAAAATTTCAATAAACTATCAAGTGTTTGAACCGTTCTGTTGAAAAAAAGTAAAAAAAAAATGTTTTAAGCTGCTATGGTGTCAGAATTCGTATATTTATTACGACTTGAGTTATCTAATGCCCACTGAGCAGTTGTTTTATTAACTATTTTTTCTCTCGTACTTGATGGTTTGTTCTTTCAGCCATACTCAAAAGATAAAAAGTGTCCTCAGATATTAAGTGTAAAAATCTAACTACCCATCTATAACAAACGGGAAATTCTGCTGCAATATCGCCCATATGAAAAAGAATAAAGTAATCGAAAGGATATCGTTTAGAAAAATGATTAAGGTAAAAACAGTTCTCTGAATAAGTGAAAATCACTCATCCCTCCCCCCCCCCTTCCGATGGAAAATAAACACATTCTTCAACTAAAATGACTAAGACCTCTTTAAAATCGAAAAACAATTCTTTGCAATTTGAAATATTCCGCCAAATAAACCAAAAATGCAATAAATTACATTAACAGTATCTTTAAAATGTAAACAAATGACTGCGCAACTTTATTGCTTATAGCCAAAGTCGCCAAGCCACCACGTTACTGTAATTCAGCCGATCAGTGAGCGAAGCCAACTCCGACCGATTAGTGGTACGATCTTTTGAACCAAAACATTTTAAGCTTCATATATTGCCTAATTTGTTCTTTCCACCAAAGATAAAGATCTTCCACTGCACTGATCTTTTGTGTACAGAATATTGTAATTTATCTGGACGAAAATAAAATTTGTTTCGTCTTTAAATTCCATCATCTTTTCCTTTAATACTGTCCTGATTATTTAGATAATCTTTAAAGAATTCTTGACATTGGTGCCAATACTCAGATGGATTTCAGCCGAGAAACAAATGTTGCAAGGTAAGGTACTTTCTGATCATTTGGTTAGGAAAACCTAAAGCACCGATCCGGTCACATGGTTCAACTACGACAACAGAATACACGTTTTGCGTGAACCTTGCAGTACTTTACTTTAAAATATATCACTGGACCTAAAATCGTTGCTTTCAAGAAATTAAGGCTTCATTCTCACTCTCTACGTTTTATCTATTCTCAGTTGACATATCACAGCAGGAAATTTCATTACAAAAAGCTGAGCTGGCTTTGTTATTGTCCTTTCTTTGGCAACGGGTTAAATATTTATTTCAGTTCTCGTTCAACAATAAGTTAAAATAAATATTAATCATTTGGGAGATTTTGCCATTCAACGTTTAAATTAATTAATTATTTAACCAAAACGTTTCCGATTCGATCCATCGCGCTTCGAAACCATGCTTGCCACAACTTAATTACACACAAAAAATGTGATCAAAATCGGTCCAGGCGTTTAAAAGTAAACTCAAATTCTAACGATGAGTTATTTTATCAGGACTGCATTTATCAACGCGTGGTGCTGGAATCGAAGAAGTTCACCTTTTCTTCATAAAAAAAGACATTTATTTTGCTATAACTACCAGAAAACTACAGAGCCGAAAACATTTGTGCATTACCGCACCATTTTTAAACTCCAACTGATTTTAATTTTATTTTTCAGTGTCCTGACGATTTCTCGTGCACACATCTATCATTCACTTAGACCTCTCTTCACTTCAGTTTCTAACAAAAAGCATTATGGTGACAAACGTACGCACAGAAGATTTTTATGTATTTAAGATGATAACGGGCATTTTTAGTAAAAAGAAATAATTGATAATTCTTAGAAATATTCCATGTTCAGATGAGCTAATTTATCAATAATTTTTTCGTTAAATCCTCTTACAGTGAGTATGTGTGTATGTTTATCAGGGAGTCCCAAAAAAATCAAAAGTTGATTTTTCAAATCACACACATTCTTGTAGTATTTTTCCTTTTACGTCACAACAATTATAAAAAAAATTTCGCATAATTTGAACAACGGCAACCAACAACCAGTGCCAACTTCTGCCTGAAAGTGAACCAGCGGTTGTACTGCTAGGCCAAATTAATTTTTTTTAGAAACTCGAAACTTTTGTTGATAAAACGTTGCCCCTATACCCTCTCTTTACATCGCAGCACAAAAACATTTACTCAGATTAAAAAAACACTTAGGTATTCTATACTTGGCCTAAAACTTATAATTTTCTTCAAAAAATGGGGGTTCTTTTTATACATATTTCAAAAAATGTAAGGTAAATTGTACGAAATTATCATGCTGGAAAATAAATTTTAGCTCTCCTGCAATATTTAAGTCCCACAAAGTACTCAAAGATATGGATTTTTTCAAGGTAAGTTAAATTTTTCATTTTAAATGTATTATATTTTTTACTACTCATTTGCTAATGCTGATCTGAAAATGTTTTCGTTATAATTTTTTAACTTCATACATTTTATTTCAATTTATGTATAATGTTTTTAAAGATAAATGTAAAAAAAATCAATTTTTTGAAAAAAAATATAAATTATTGGCCAAGTTATATCTAAATGTTTTTTTATTCGAATAAATTTTTTTGTGGTACATGAGGGGGTATCGACAGAAATTTCGAGTTTCAGACACAAATCAGCACGGGTTGCCGTTGTTCATAAAATATGAAACTTTTTTTTCAGAACTTTTTTGATATAAGCGAAAAATATAAGAGGGAATGAGACAAGAAAAATCGATTTACATTTTTTTGTGGGACACCCTAATGTGTATGCTTTTTATTTCCTTATTTTTTTGAAAAGTAGCGAAGTAGCGACTACATTTCAAAAGTAGTTTGTAGTTGCTACATTTTGAAAAAAGTAGTTGTAATTGTAGTTAACTACATTTGTAACAAAGTAGTTGTAGTTTTAGTTCGCTACAAAAAAAAAAAAAAAAAAATATAATAATAATAATAATAATAATTTTTCCAACCACTGATCCTTACAAAATGTCGCCGATCAAAGTATAAAAATAGTTTTCATTGTGATTGACGACGCATGCGCAGAGATATATTTCCAACATTAGTCAAAGTGGAAGCAATCATTCTGCTCCTCATGGTCTGCTGCCAAAACAAAAACAAAATTAAAACGAAAATAAATTTGTGATTGCTCCCACATGATTTTCTTATTACTTTTTATTTCAGGTTTTTTGTTTTACTTTATTTTCGTCTCTTAAAATAATGTCTCGTTCTGTAAAATATTGTTATCAGCTAGAATGCGGGACTTTAGCCGTCCCGTAAGGAAGTTCCCCGGGACGCGGGACAATTTTTTAAAATACGGGACTGTCCCTTGAAATCCGGGACGTCTGGCAATCCTGGTACACACAGACGTCACGAGAAAATTCGTTGTAATTAACTCGGGAATCGTCATTATGGATATTGCGTGTGTCTATACGTTCTTAGGCATTTATCCACGTGTGGTCGAGTCGAAAAAAAAACTCAGTATTCATTCTGGGGTGAGTAAAATAGAAATTAAGGTCGATTTTTGAGTGAAAAAGTTTTCGCGAATACAATACTTCTTTTTCAGTAAAAGAAAGTAAAAATAATGAGACAGTTAAATTTATTTATCCTTTCGGGAGGGGGGGGGGGGTCCCTTAAAAAATCCGCAGCTTTGTTTTAGAATCATGAAACAGTAGACGCGCAAGAAAGTAAGCATATTAGTAAATTTTTTGGTACAGTACTGAAATTTAAAAAAAGTGAAGCAAACTCCAAATCGAGTAAATATGTGTTTTTCCAATATTTTTCACAAACCCATTTTTTTATAAGCACTCAGTTAACACGAGCAAATACTATTATCCATAATCGTGTTTGACTACATTTATATTTGGCGCGCCCCCATAATATTTTCCACTTTCACTAGAAAATCACGAGCAAAACCCCCTCTGCAAAACAGTTTTGAAGAGCGAAGGTGATTAATAGGAGAAAAATATATTTTTTGGTCAGATCGAGATATCAAATATCATGGGTTAATCAAGTGAAACACGGAATTCAATCATCACTCCAAGTACACGTTGAATACAACATATATATAACCAGTGCCAGAAAAATAAAACTTCAATACTGGTAGCTGAAGATTTAAAAATATTTAATTTAACTTTCTAATAGCCATTTTTACTCTGAATGAAAGACAAGCAAACATTTGTAATTTTTACTTTTTAAACGCAGCTTTTAGAGAAATTTAAAAAATCATATTTATCTATCTTTTATTAAGAAAATTTGCGAAATTTGTTTATCTTTTCAATGACAGATGGCACTGCTGAAAGGACCATGTTTCACCCTTTGCAGTTCTTCCTTATGGGACGTCCTAATCGATCCGCGAAGTGTCAATCATTTTGAGACCGCCTTCTTTAGCTCCCACCACGGAGCTCACTGCGCCGGGTCTCTAAAAGCCATTCCACAGCCTCACAAAACCTGTCTTTCTCCCAGTTTTTCCATTTTAACTTAATCAAGCATTTTACAATTAATATGCATGGTTGTTTGCACAGTTTCCGATTTGATTGCAGTGCTTCAATCAAGGGGGAAAAAATCGATGGTTTTCATATACTAGATTCAGATTTCAAAAAAAAAAAAAAAAACGTTTCGTCAAAAAGCAAGGAAAATAAAGCTTTTCCCGCATTTTTATACCGTAAAAAAAGAGGTAATGAAACACAAAAGGAAATATTATGGCAATTTCAACCATCAGTCGAGTGATTCTTCAAAAACCTGACATTTTTCCCGTCACAAATTCTTAAAAAATAAAAATGCTTTAATATTTTTTAAAAAATGTACACTTACTGAGTCTGCGTGATGAGCTTAATAAGAGAAAAATAAATGAAGCTGGCTTTAACCATGCTACATTTTAGCTATGCTGCCCTGGTATAGAAAATGCCAGGCGAGTTACGTGCCAGGGGAGTGATTTTACCTGCATATCGTTTTTGTTAATTTTAATCTCTCAATTAAATTATATATAGCAGAAATAATTTCTAAGAAATCTTTTTGTTTTAAACATCAATGTTGTCCATGAGAGTGGCAGCAAAAATGTTTCGTAACTCAGTTTCAATCTTCGAAATAATACTAAGACTACCGGCCAAATCGGTACTTCAAAATACTTTAGCAGGAATGCAACAACTCATTCCTACACAATAGTTGACTCAAGTGCGATTGATACTGTAAATACGTAGATGCCCTTATATTTATTTTAATATGCAAAGCTTCTGACATTTCCTATTTACCTAAACATTATCTGTTACTTGCATTTGTATATTTTAGGGTGTGCACTGTGCAGTGCAGTTTTCTTAGTTCATCCAGACAGATCAAATAATCACAGTATACAGAAGTTGCCATTTATGTACAGGGTGATTATAATTAAAGTTCCACTTTCAAAACGCTGTAAAAATAAAACCACTGGTCAGAATGACCTCAAATTTGAACGGAATATTATCGAAGAAGGGGGAAAACGTATGGCAGAAGAAAAATAAATAGTTGGAATTTTTAGCAATAGATGGCGCTGCAAATGTCAAAATTCATAAATCAAAACACCTGTCATGCGCACGAGTCATTGAAGTTGTTATAAAAACGCCAAATACACGTTTTTTTTCCTCATTTCGCATCTGAGAAGTTCACTATGAAAGACATAGCCGTCCCGATCACCTGATCTTAACCCGTGTGACTTCTGGGTATGGGGCTATCTGAAGGCTGTTGTGTTCATGTCTCCGATTGCAAACTTTGCTGAGCTAAAGGCATGCATCGCGCAACACATTCTAAACGTGACCCGGAAACACTTCAATCAGTCGTAGAACATGCTGTTTCTCGATTTCAACTTGTTACAGAAAACGGGGTACATCATACTGAACATCTTTTGCGCCAGTCTCACGAAAATTAAAACTGTCTTTAATTTTCGTGAGTCTGGCGCATTTCGTTGATTTTTACTGATGCTTTTTATGCGGTTTTCGGCCTCAGGACGATTAAAAACCGATTTTTTCCCATCCGATGTGATATGACCTTGCCGTGTTGGATGGGCTTACTTAACTAAGTATCACATCTGTACCCTCGTGCACACTAATTAGTACGGTGTTTTAACGTATAGTTTACACCTTAGGTAATATTTTATGATTTATTTGTCATTTGTAGTCGACCACTATTAAATTATGATGCTTACAGCGCCATCTGTTGCTAAATATTTTAACTATTTATTTTCTTCTGCCATCAAGTTCCCCCCTTCTTCGATAATATTCCGTTGAAGTTTGACGTCATTCTGACCAGTGGTTTTATTTTTACAGCGTTTTGAAAATGGAACTTTAATTATAATCACCCTGTATATAGA
Source organism: Uloborus diversus (assembly GCF_026930045.1). NCBI lineage: Eukaryota > Metazoa > Arthropoda > Arachnida > Araneae > Uloboridae > Uloborus > Uloborus diversus. Next base: position 52,639,886 of record NC_072738.1, on the reverse strand, counting down.
TGTGCAATTTAATGTTGAAAAATATATGAACGAGTTTCACACTTAGAGACCCTACCCGGCAGGAATCCGGGGAGAGGCAAGTGCAAGTGTTCCTTTCAAGCATCTCTCGGGGGGGGTGGCAGTGCCCCCTCCTCGGAGAAGGCCGACTGTCCCCCCTCTCGGGGAAAAATTTCGATTACACTTGTTCTACTTTGTGAAGATTTATATAAAAAAAAACGGGAAATTATAGAAAATTTGGAACTTTATCACCCGGGGGGGGGGGAGGGGGGTATTGACCTCTGTGGCCTCCATTTTGTCACTGTCGATGGAAAGTCTCTTGCTGTCAGCAAACTGCTAAAAGCATATTTTTTTTCCCTGGAAATATACGTGCAATTAATTAACACTAGAAAGACGGGAGGAGTCTGTGTGGCCCTTCGCATAGTTTGGTGCTCAATAAATCGAATAATAACTAACTGAAAGTATTGGAACTTTTTGACTTTTCATAATTTGACCGTATAAGATAGCTCATTTAATCATTTAGTCATTAGCCTCATAGAAGTGTAAATATTGAATCTTATACCTAGAAAGACGGAGGAGGCCAATGTGGCTCTTGAGGCAATTTGCTATACAAAGAGAGAAAAAATTCCTTCTTTACCTTACTGTGGCATAAAAAGGTGCCATTCACTCTAGTTTCACCTTTACCTTCCTAGTTTTGCAGTTGGATGGAATTCCAAATGCGAAATACTGCCGACTGCCCACAAGCCAAACTTATGCGATCGCTCTTCGAAACAGAAACTAACAGTGCACTGCACACAGAGGCGGTGAATGGGGCTTATAAGTGCGGGGGCAATTTTTTTTCAGGAATTTAAAGACTATTTTAGACCATCTTGAGTAACTAGGAGGGGGGGAGGGGGCTTCTGATGTTCTCCCGCTTAAATGTTTTGGAATTGTAGTTTTAAAAATGCCGTTTTAGAAGGGTTTTGTCAACGTTTGGGGAATGGAGAGGAGTTTCCAGGATTGTCCCCGTAAGGTTTTTTTTTTTTTTATAAATTAAGTCTAATTAATCATATGTAATAAAAACGAAGAAGTTTGGACTGTCTTTGGTAATGTGAGGGCAAAGAAGTCTCTTCCCGGAAAAAAAATCTTAAATTGATGTCTTAAAGACGTAAATTAAAGCCATCTTTAGCAAACTTAGAGCGAGAAGTTTGGGAATTTTGCGCCCAGAAATTTTGCAAAGTTTAAACATTTTTTAAACGTCTTTTGAAACGTTATTTCAGACTTAACTTTTATTGAATGAAGGCGGAACGAAAGGGTTCGGATGGTCTCCCAGTATTTTTTTTTTTCTTTTTTGGACTGATGAAATCTAAAACACTCAGTCTTGAACTTCCTTTGGGGACTTCAGAAAAAGATCTCCGATTTTTTTTTTTTTCCCCCCGAAATGCAGCCTTAAAAACGTAGTTTTACGCTATCTAGTGGATTTTCTTCGTGAATATTTACCCTCAAACTGGAGTCTTTATAACACAAATTTAAGTCATCTTTGAATTCTCGGAGATTTTCTCACGGAAAATTTTTAAAATTGAAGTTTTAAAACTGAAATTTTAAACAATATTCGGTGACGTTAATATTTGAGTAATCTCACCCAGAATGTTTTGAAATTGAAATCTTAACGCTGAGGCAATGTTTGATGATGAAAAAAGTGCGGGAGCAGTCGCCCCCCCTCCCCCCCCCCCCCCGAACCGCCGCCACTGATGTTCACATTATGGCATTCTGAGACAACATCACATAAATTAATGCCATTCAGTTCTTATTTCGTCATTAGAGGAAGTGTGTGGAGTATAGAGGTTCATTCAAAAAGAAATTTACTAAGAATTTACTCGAAAATCAGGATAGGGCCACACTGGCCCTTTCACCCCTTCTACACTGTAAAAAACGATTCAGAAACATTCCTGGAAAATAATGGGCAGCTGTTGTGCCCAATTTCTGCCAGTAACATATTTTGCGAAAACCAGGAACGTTTTCCGCTAAAATTCAGTAACCTTCTTGAAATTATCCTGGAAGCCTCCTGAAAGATTCAGAAATCTTCCCTTTTTAAAGCCAGTCGTATCTCTGGAAAATTTGAGTAAACTTGGGAAGGTATAGTATAATACACTGTAAAAACGATTCAGAAACGTTCCTGGAAAATAAAAGGCAGCTGATGTGCCCAATTTCAGCCAGAAACATATCTCGCAAAAACTAGGAATGTTTTCCGCTAAAATTCAGTAACCTTCTTGAAATTATCCTCAAAAATCCAGAAATCTTCCCGTTTAGAGCCAGTCGTGTCTCTACAACTTCAGAGGAATCTAAGGTAATGATAACATAACTCCATAGACTGTATTACAATCACGGCCGAAGCTAAGCCAGAATTGCATGTAAGTATCAAGCATCTTACTTCATTGCAAAGCTACGTTGTCTAAAGACTTATTCGCTCCCTTTGGGAGTTTAATCAGTCAGGACGCGCAGTAATTGATTTAAAGTCGATACAATTTATAAATACTCTCAGTTAATCTTTAAACTGGGAGCTATAAATGTTTTTTACAACGGAGATAAGTCTGCATTCCTGCAACTTGTAGCAATTCGGGAAACTTTTTGACAATGATACTTGATATTTCCAGGAAGTGGATAAAAACCATTGAAATCCCGAAACGTTACACGGAGATACTTAGAAACGTCTCGAATTTTTTTTTTTACAGTGTAGCTTAGCACCTTCCTGATGTATCAAAGAAGTTCCAAAAGTAGTACTGCAAACGTGGCCAAAGCTAAGACAGAATTGCAAGTAAGTATCAAGAATTTTACTTGACTGCAATTCAGCCAATGCTATGTAGCCCAAAGGCTTATTCGCTCCCTTTGGGAGATTAATCAGTCCAAACGGACCACAGTCGAATAGAGGCCGATACACTTTATAAATACGCTCAGTTAATCTTTAAACTGAGAGCTAAAAATAGTTTTCACAACATTGAAAAGTGTGCATTCGTGCAACTTGTAGCAATTTGGGATACGTTTTGACAATGATATTTGATATTTCCAGGAATTGGATAAAAAACCATTAAAATCCCGAAAAGTAACACGGAAATACCCAGTAATGTATCGGGATTTTTTTACAGTGTAGGTATATAGTAACTTTCCGTCTTTCTAGTAGAAAAAACGAGATATGTTTCCCCTTTTTATTATCCTCTTTCGTTAATTGTTCGCCTTTTTCTGTGGTTGTAGGTGTGAGGCGGTTGGAACTAAGTTATCTATTATCTATCTAGTTGTTAACTCACACAATACATTGGAGTGAGGTTCGTATCGGAACCTTAATACATGTATAGGACATACTGAGTTTGTTGTTCACAGAATTGAAAGAGCGTTTTTTTTCTTGCCCAAACTCATATCGAGCAGTCCAAAATTCGCGCAATTGCGTTGCCCGAACTCAGTTTGGGCGTCACATCAGGCAAGAGGTTTAAAAACAGCAAAAAATATGAGGTCTTTGATGAATTACCATCGCCTAAACATTAAACATCGCAAAAACGATGTAGAAACGTTCTTGGAAAATAATAGGCAGCTGATGCCAGTAACATATCTCGCAAAAACCGGGAACGTTTTCGGCTAAAATTCAGTAACCTTCCTGAAATTAACGTAAAAAATCCAGAAATCTTCCCATGTTAAGCCAGTGGTGTCTCTGGAACTTCAGAGTAATCTTAAGTAGGGATAATATAGTTGCTCCATTGCTCCAAAAACAGTATTGCCAGCATGACCAAAGCAAAACCAGAATAGCAAGCAAGGATCTCACTCGACTACAATTCTTGCAAAGCTACGTAGTCCAAAGATTTATTCGCTCCCTTCGGGAGCTTAATCAGTCTGGATGAGCCGTGATCGATTTAAAGGCTATACACCTTATAAATGCTCTTAGTTAATCTTTAAAATGGGAGCTAAAAATATTTTTTACAACAGAGAGAAGTCTGTATTCGTGCAACTTGTAGCAATTCAAGAAACTTCTTGACAATGATACTTGATATTTCCAGGAAGTGCTGGAAGTGGATGAAAACTATTGAAATCCCGAAACGTTCGTTACACGAGAATACTCAGTAACGTTTCGGAATTGTTTTACAGTGAAGAGTAAAATTAATTTACTAAGCAAATTCATTGCGCATATCATACTTCAAAGTGTAAACATTGTTACACCTTGATACATAAAATAATAATATAAAGAGCTATTATCAGTAGTCGTTCTTCTATTACTAGCTTCCATGTTTTTACTCTGATTAAGGGACAATCGGTGAAAGGAACTTTCACAGAGAAATCACAAAGATTAATGCATAAGAAATATCGCATTTACTGGAATTCAAGGAAAACTTTTGATCTAAAAATTGACTTCGTCCTTTTTAATGTTAAACTTAATTAAATTCACTAATTTGTTTTACTTATTTAATTTTTTATTTACTTGTTTATTTATTTTATACAATTTTTATTTTATTTTATTTTTTGCGTACTGCTTCTCTTAATGTTTCTGCTTTTTTTATTATGCGGTTCAACTTTGTCTTTCTTTGTTTCACCAGGTACGAAAGGATATATTTGAAGCGTGTAGGATATATTTGAAGCGTGTTGGACAGTTAAAAGAGTCCATCGCCTTAACCACTCGGCCACCTATCTTCTGTAGCTACAACAGTAGGTATCTTCATCTTCAATTCTTTCGCAAAAGCGTCCCCCCCCCCCTCAGATATTGCAATACTTAGGTAAGTCAGCAACCTGAGATAGTCAGAGTTTCAAAATGATCTCCTAAATGGTCAAAATTCTAAACAAAACGGGAAAAGTAATTATAACTCATAACTTCTTGTAACAAGAAATTTGTGTGTTTTTTTTTAACTTTTTTCTTCTTTGGTAGATACCTACCTTTGCAGCCATTAGTTTCATTTGTTAGAACAGCAAAGTACATAAAGCATGAACAAGCTGTTTGTATGAGTTATTACCGTAATAAAACTCATATAGAGGAATATGGGGCAAAGTGAAAAGGTGAAATATTTACTCTGTGTTTAGCGCCACCTATCTGGTAATATTTTAACGATGTAGTTGCACATATAGTCTATTTAAGTCAGAAAAAAATACCGCCGAAGACTGAAGCTTATGATAATACAAACAATTTTTAAAAATTGATACTCTTATTGTAATTAAGATATTATTTACAACAGTTATTATTAAGTCAAAAATTATTTTTGATATTATAAAATAATAAAGTTCTTGTCATTAACAATTTAAAATGTGAATTGAGACCTTCTAATATGCGGTGCAATATTTATTTAGTTAATATTAAGCTCATTTGTAGTTTAAATATTTTGCTGAAGTAGTTGAGTAGATGTGGGGGCAAAGTGAAATAGCTTATTTCGTTTACGCACTCTTTTACTAAAACATGTACGTATTCATTTATTAGCCAATTCATTAACATTCCTTCATTTAGTAATTCACTTATTCATTCATCCATTCACTTATTTTCTTATTAATTCACTTTTTTACTCACACATTTGTTTTTCTTCATATATTAATTAAGTTATTCGCTTATTGTTCTATTTTCTTTTCATTTATTCATTCAAAATTTTATTTACAGATTCATTTGATAAAAAGTACTTTTTATAACCAAATAAAAAGTATGTCATTACAAAAATATTTCATTTTTCACTTTGCCCCATGAAAAAAAAAGTGAAATTTCTCCACTTTTTTTAGGCGCAAATTTACTGCCAAAAATAAAAAATAATGTTTCAATACAAGTTTTATTATAAAATACAATGTTCTTTCTTTTTGTACTGTAATTTTCAAAACAAGATTTCAATTGGTTCACTTTGAAAAAACTCAGTCATCTTAGCCATTTCACTTTGCCCCACATTCCCCTACATCATTAAAGGTTTTAGACTTCTTCCATTTTCTCTTTTTTTATCTTTTGCTTAAAATTACACAAGTTTATCTCTTTGTGAACTTCTACCAGGAAAGCACACTAAAATATTCAAACCTTCTATTAACTACTTTTCTTATTTAACTAACGTAAGATTTCAATAAAAATGGTTTTTCATAAGTTCCGGTTTATTAAACAACATATTAGCAGTCTTTTAACTTAAAATTCTTATTATTATCATTTTTTATTTAAAAAATTTCTTGGGAAGCACATTCAAAACAGATTTTGAGCGCATACCATTAAGCCACAAAATAACTATTATCTCGCCTAATTGATCAACAGTTTAATCTTCTTTCACATCATAAAGAACGAATTAAAGTAATAACTACATTTCATTCTGTGATACCTCCTTAACAGACCTTCTAAATATCAAAATAACTGCCATAAAAGCACCACCCGAAACAAATGCAATATATACATTACTGTCTCATAATAGAGATCTCAAATTTAATCTCCTGAAAAGTATTTTTGCAGATTATCAATTTCGAAGTCAAGACCAAGTGAGAATCATAGGTATATGACTAGATCGGATGTACTGATTGCGCAAGTGATCTTTCTAGTAGACTAAACACCAAACTATTAGCATCGATTACGGATACTTTATTTTTCTTCGGATATTGTTTTGTGATGAAGAAAATAGGCAAATAATGACGCTAGAGCATAAGGAGTATAGTTTTTTCGCTTCGTCTGCTTTAGCCGTAGGAAAGTGTCGGTTCGGGATTAGAGGTTTTGCGGAGTTCCTCTCTTAAAAGATATTTCGGAGATAGTCATCTCAAAATTCCAAGTTTTATGGGCGGCAGATAATTTTTTTTGGTTGAGACTCGCATATTTGATGGTATCGTGTTTAATATGCGTTAAAATATTCTGCTACAACGATATGTGAAACCAAAGAGATGTTTTAGTTGATGGTTAATTTTGTGTCGACTTAGAAATATAATCTTCAGCAGTTTTAAAGCGGGATATTGAAAATTCACAAACACAACCGCAAAAGGATGTTGAAGAAGTATTGGGTGAGTGCAAAAACTGTACCCGTTTTTCCATTTGCAAACTTATAATTGAATTTACGTCAAACATGACACTGTAATAACACGTATCACTGACCAATCAAACGTGAAGATATCTTACATATAAATGCATCGTATCTCACGAAATAAATTATCTCAAAAAAAAAAAAAAAAAGAAGAGAAAAAAAAAATCTTAGAAGGTATGACATGGAAACCAGCATTTCTATGTACTGTCTGACCACCAATGAGATGCGAAGGCGAACATCCGGTTTATAAGCGGAGAGGACGCATCTATCTTTTTAGTGGATGTCAGGTTGCCGAAACCGTAGCAATGACTTGTTGAAATGAACGAAACTCGCGCTTTTTAATTATCTTGCAATCCCTTTTTCCGTCCTGGTCTCATTCGCACAGTGTTTCAATACAAAACATGTCTTCCACCAGATTCAAATGTTTCTGTACAGAAATTCAATGACAAGTGTTCGTGTGCTTCTGATGAACGTGTTACGCCAGCGTTTTAAGCTGGAAAAAGATTCGTTTTTTTCTTTTTGAAATATTTATTTATTTATTTATTTATTTATTTATTTTTTTTTTTTTTTGAGTTCTTTTATTTTTTTTTCTCACGCAAGGATTTTTTTTTATTTCTTTTTTTGGGGGGGGGGGAGGGGGAGACAGTCACGAATTTCTTATGACCCTTACTTGACTGTAGTTGACGTTCCTCCGATTTTTAAGATTACCGTGACGGTGAGAATAAGTCTAGCTCCGTTTTTAATATTTTTTTAGATAGAGTAATTTTCTTCGTCATGGTTACATTCCTTTTTTTTTTCAAGTCTTAAATGAATTAAATTTTACATTAAAAAACTTATTATTATTATTATTATTATTATTATTATTATTATTGTGTGTGTGTGTGTGTAAAATCACGTTTTCTCAGGAAAAACACATAAGTGAATTTATGTAACAAAACTGCGTCTAAATACAAAACTTTCAATTACTAATTCCCATCATCTGCGATTTATAAGGAAAAAACAATACCGTAACGGTATGTGTTGTTAATGTAATCTTAAGGAAAGTGTACAAGTGAAAATTAGCTATAGTAACTATATCTTTATTACCACATCCTAATTACCATTTCTTTTTTTTTTTAATGGATATGCCTCGTGTGACTTGAAACCCAGTGAGTAGGGTCCTATTATAACTCGTGACTGCGAAAACCATAATTTAATTCAATCGAACGCCAGGGGCTGGATGCGAAATGCACCACTCCCCTCCTTTTTTTTGTTCATAATGAGATATTACGGTCGTGTTCAAATAACAATAACAAACACATTTAACATAAGGCTTAAATAACAGAAATCTTATTATGTTTTCTGATGATTCGCTGATGCTAAAAAAATGTATAAATAAATTAAATCTTAAGAATTATGTGGAAGAATTAAAATGTAAAACTTATTTTTGGAAGAAAAAGCATAATTTATTTCAAGCGACAAATAAATCCTCTCAAAGTCATCGTTTGAGGAATAATCCAGCTATTTAATCGTTGCTATGTCAGCTTAAAACGTATCTTACGTACAGTTGTGAAGAAAGACAAGTTAATTGTAAATATCTGGACAGAAAAGAAGATTAAACTTGACCTTGAGTGGAGATCAAATATATAGACGAGCCTAGGAAACACAGAATGTAGATTTTAGGAACTTCAAGGCGATGCAAAAAATGTTTTACTGATTTTCTGTAATGCCAAGTAATGCTATGAAGGAAAAAGAAAACTAATCCGCTTTAAATGTATCCAAGACTTTAAAAAAATCGGAAATTACTTTCAGGTACAAATGAAATCTTTAAGTATACTGGAAACAAACAAATGAAAAACAATAGACTAATTTAGTCAATGTTAACGTAAAATCTTGAATAAGTGCAACAAATTTTCTTGTAAAAGCCTATAAATTACAGAAGTTATTGTAAAATTCCTCAACAATTTAATGTAGAATTTGCAGCAAAATCTACTGTAGTTCAGTCAATGTTACTATAAAATCTTCAGTAATAAATACCATATATTTTACAGTAGAAACCCAGTTACGTGGAGAGGTTATCGCAACAAATACTGAAAATTTTACGATAGAATTTACAGTAGAATGTGCTTAAAATCATTAATGTTACTGTAATATTTACGGTACATTAAAAAAATTATAGTAAAATATTACAGTAAAATAGGCTTTTACGGTAGAAATTTACAGTATCATTTTTTGTTTTGTACCGTAAAATTTTACAGTAACATTTCAATTTTACGGAAAAAAAAACTGGCTAATGGATGCCAGTAACAATTACCGTAAATTTTCCAGAACATTTTTAACAGTGCAGAAAGGTCTGACTGCGATGGGGAGGTCCCGGGTTCAAATGCCGGCTCGGGCATGGATGTATTTTTTCTCTCTCCTGTCCTTTCCTTGGAGGTCCCTGGTTCAAATCCCTTGAGGCAAAGTTTAGTAAGTCCTGTAATTGGTCTCCTGTTCTTTCGGATCCAGTGAAACGTTCTGAGAGACTTGCTGTGCTTTGGAATTTTGTTTAGTGTTTTGTACTTTAACTGCTTTAGTGTCTTATGTTATTCTTTGAATGTGTTGTTTCTTTGTTCTTTGTTTTTAGCTTTTTGTGATTATTTTACTTACTTTTTAAGCCTCATGTTATACTTTGTTGTGCCTGAGGAGTTTAGAAATCGCTTGATTAAAAAAAAAGTTCCGGTCCCGTCTCAGGCATGGATGTTCCTTCTCTCTCTTGTCCTTGTCCTTTCTTTGTGTGAATGTGTTGTTCTGTGAAAGGTTGCCAACCCTATAAACGGGTCCTTATGGCATGCGTGTACTATGGAAGTCAGACTTCACATCAAATTATGGTACAGTTGAAAAAGTGAAGCAGTGCGACCCAAATTGCCAGCCTACCTGAGAGACGACAACAACGACCATAACAATGGTAAAAATGCTTGTCAGCGAAAATGAATCACATAATGCGTCTCGGGCTAGTTTTACGTGGAACGCGAAAAAATTATATTTTTAATTTAGTGTATTCATTCGCGCTAACATAAAGCTTTCACTCTAATACAGTAAAACAAGTGAAGTTGACCACCCTCGTAAGTTGACCCCCTGTCTAAATTGACCGCTTTTTTCAGGCACGGAATTAGTCCTTATCATGTAAATCAACCTTTGCAAGTTGACCACCTGTTTAAGTTGACCAAAAGTAGTGCACCGCAAGTGGTCAACTTAAACATGTTTCACTGTACCACATAAATAAACACATTTGTTCCGAAAATATCATGAAGTTTATGTGCACATTCTAACCAACATTGCTAACCAATTGCCAACCAATTTTATGAGGAACGGCAATTGCAAAAAAGTACTTTTTCACTTTTTTTTTCTTTTTTTCTTTGCACTTCAATTTTTTAATATCTTAACTCTGCATCTTATATTGAGCATTTTTGCAATTGGAAGTTTGTATCTAATATTAGCTGTTGCTGTTGCGAAATTCGAGGTCTTGCAGGCTAAACAGGGATCTCTGTATTAGTGTGGTTCAAAAAAAAAATTTTTTTTTTCAGCTAGAGTCCAGGACACCCCCTATTTTTTTAGACTTATTCTGCTGTAAAAATTTAGCTTCTTACTGAAATTTTAAGAGGGTGCTCAATGACCCCTTGATTTAACATTAGCCATAGCATAGAAAATGCCACAAATTTAGAAACATTTAATTTCCCCAGCTGTTTTTTTTTTTTTTTTTGTAAATAATTATTTTATTGCAATGTATATGCATATTACTAGTGTATATGATGTATATGATAATGTGTAGCATTGTTTTTTCAGTTCAATGTATTTTTAAACCCCCTCCTCATAAGTATGAAGTTTGAAGGAAGGGGTTTGAGCACCCTCTTTCAGTTGTAACAGGAAGCTAAAATTTTTTCAGTATATTACTAGCCACAGGTTTAAAAATATTGAGGGGTGTCCTGTTATCTAGGAGAAACTTTTTTTTTGTACATGTATTTTTGAACAATCCTACTATGTATATCTATAACAGTACAGTAAAATTTCGTTACGAGTACCAACACAACAATTTTCAGTCCCGACTTAATTTCCATAACACAATTCTTGAACTCCACATTACAACGAACAAAATTTGCGTTCCTTCGGGATTTCACTGCATATACCTATGTGCGTGTATTTGTTTCAATATGTACCGAGCTTTCTTTTTCTTTTTTATCTTCTGTTGTAGATCGAATACTCTCTCTGAATTAAAATTTCAAGCACGAATATTTTTTGTAATCTTGTATACAATCGAACGTACTTAACGGATGCACAAAATATATATATATTTTTTTTGTTCAGTTAAAGGTAACAATGTTTGTTACAGTCCCCCCCCCCCCTTTAATAAAAAAATAAATAAATAAAATTTAAAAAAAGATGAAATCTCCGTATCAGTAAAGAAAACTAAAACTTTCTTACTGAAATGGAAACTGAGAAACTCGGGACCTTGGAAACGTTTGACAGCTTAATAGCAATAAATGAGATCATCAAGAAGAAATCGTTCCGGAAAATTGAGATAGAAATTTCCACCGAAGTACGCCAACCGTAAATGATCCAAAACGACGGGAATTGCTTTGCTAGCGATACAGCTTTTTAAAAAAAAATAAGAATCATCGTTCAAAATATTTTTTTGTGGTATCAAGTGAGACATAAATCTCAACATATTTATTTATTTGATTGTTGCTATTTTAGGTCGAAAAATTTATAATGGATCTAAAAGGCATTTGTTTTGTATTGAAAAAGGCGTTCGTGTAATGCTGAAACACGTATACGCAGTTTCCTACAAAAATGTGTGCTTTGGCATTGTTTTATTTTTCTCTTAAAATAATATGAGTATGAAGAAGAAATGATGTGAGAATATTTTTTTAACATGTGACTAATAAAGATGAGCAAAAATAATGCCGGACTAAAAAAAGTGGTTCTTGCACGATGGGTAACGTTTTTATCTTAGAGTATTGTGCCCGATCCTGACCTACGGCCTGCGAGTCAGATGTGGCCCCGAAGCTGATCTGTGCCCCGTTGATAAGCTCATGTTCAATATTACGAACTGAAAAATATATTGTGGAACGTTCCGAAACAATCGATCATCTTCAGTCGTATTACGAATGATTGTTGAAAAATCGAAGAGAAATTGTAAGGCCCTGGTTTAAGCAAGAGCCAAATGTGCTTAGGCCCAGGGGCCTCAATGTTTAGGGTTCCCATTCCCTTTCAAAGTTACAATATATGTCATAGAATTTGCATTTATTCGGTTGTAAGTATAAAACTAAAAACAATTTTTTTTAATGGGGTATTTTGCTTTTTCTTTAATTTTTCTATTATTTGTGCTATAAATTTGGCATAGTTGCAAAACAACATTTTATAATATTGCATTTGAATTACACTGCAGTTTATACAAATAGAGTAAATTCTGCATTTAACCAACAAAAGAAATGGATTTGTCTTTTGCTAAACATTTTGCTTAATGACTCAAAATTTAAAAATAAATTTAATTTGAAAATTTAAAAAAAAATGCTAGAAAACATTTGGTTATTTTTACATTTTATAAAGATAAATATATTTTTCCAACCGGAGTCAATAATATTTCACAGCCCCCCTTTGAATTGTGAACCCTCCTTTTAAAAGCACTTCTAAATTATTTGCTACTTCGCTTGCGCAGGCGGAATTTACCTTCAGAGGAGGAAGAGGGGTTCAAATAGTCCTTACATGCGTTTAAATTATCGTTTGAGGATCAGGGCTGAAATTCCATGAGAGCTTACGGGAACTGAGCGTCTGTACTTATTTTCAATTATATACGAATGTTTTACATTTTAGAAGGAATTCAGGCCTATATATGCATTACGATGTTCTGAAGACTATAGGACTCCCGTACTTCTTTTGTGAGAATTTAAGTACTGATTAGAATTGGCAATACGTATATGTTAAAACCGAGGGCTCTGTTGAGGTGAGACGTTAAACATCCCCCTAGCGGCACCACTACCACTACCACTTCTTATTTCATAAGAGTAATAAATGTATGCGTTTTAGAACGGGATTATACGCGTTATATGCAATACCCTTCCAAGCACAAAATCTAAATATTTTGCCTATACTTTAACATAGCTATAACATTACGTTTTACTGCGTTTTCACATTTTTGTTCTTGTTTAATGGGAAACGCAACCCATAACATTTACGAAAAAAAAATTTAAATACCACAAACCATATTTTCCGCACGTCTAGAATTATAGACGTTTTCTTTTTCTGAACGATAGCGATCCGTAATGTATAAGTGAAGTCTGCAATTTATCGCCGGTAAGAAACATTTTATGTGCAAAAATGACCTTTATAATCCTTTCGACTGTAGAAGATGTGTTTCCGGACCATTATGCAAGGCGTTTAAGTTCAAATAGAAAGAAAAACGGGGTATGTGCGGTTAAAATGAATCGTTTGCGGGGAACGAATTTCGATTTGTGAGCACGATACGAACAGAATTTAAAGACATAAAATGTGGTGGCTGCTGCCGAAAATGTAGCTGCTGCTGAAAGTGTTCTAAATTTTAGAAAAAAAGAAAAAAAAAACCTGTTTTTTTCTCAGAACCTAGTTTAATCCAAAGCTTTATTCACACAACTAGTGTGGAAAAAAATGTGAAAATTTTCTTTGCATATATATATATATATATATATATATATATATATATATATATACAGGGTGATTATAATTAAAGTTCCACTTTCAAAACGCTGTAAAAATAAAATCACTGGGCAGAATGACCTCAAATTTCAACGGAATATTATCGAAGAAGGGGGAAAACGCATGGCAAAAGAAAAATAAATAGTTGGAATTTTTAGCAATAGATGGCGCTGCAAGTGTCAGAATATGTAAATCAAAACACTTGTCATGCGCCCGACTCATTGAAGTTGTTATAAAAATGCCAAATACACGTTTTTTTTTCCTCATTTCGCATCTGAGAAGTTCATTATGACTGTCTCAATGAAAGACCTGGCCGTCCCGATCACCTGATCTTAACCCGTGTGACTTCTGGATATGGGGCTATCTGAAAGCTGTTAGTGTTTATTGTTCCGATTGCAAACTTTGCTGAGCTGAAGGCATGCATTGCGCAACACATTCTAAACGTGACCCCGGAAACACTTCAATCAGTCGTGGAACATGCTGTTTCTCGATTTCAACTTGTTACAGAAAACGGGATACATTATATTGAACATCTTTTGCGCCAATCTAAGAAAATTAAAGACTGATTTCATCTTTACTGATGCTTTTTATGTTGTGTTCGGCGTCAGGACAATTAAAAACCGATTTTCCCCATCCGATGTGATATAACCTTTCCGTGTTGAATGGGCTTACTTAACTAACAGTATTACACCAATACCCACGTGCACGCTGAGTAGTACAGTGTTAACGTATAACTTACACCTTAGGTAATATTTTATGATTTATTTGTCATTTGTAGTCAACCACTGTTAAATTATGATGCTTACAGCGCCATCTATTGCTGAAAATTTCAACTATTTATTTTTCTTATACCATCAAATTCCCCCCTTCTTCGATAATATTCCATTGAAGTTTGACATCATTCTGACACAAGTGGTTTTATTTTTACAGCGTTTTGAAAGTGGAACTTTAATTATAATCACCCTGTATATTTACTAATATTATATATAGAGAGAGAGCGGACTTTTGTGTGTTTATATGTTCGAGGTAATCTCTCGAACCACTGCGCTGATTTGAAAAATTCTTTCACTAAATGAAAGGTGCATCCTTACTGAGTGACATAGGCTATGAATTCTGCATGTATGTATTTATACTAATTTTTAAACCAATAGTTTGTCTTCACTACCAGTTTATATTTCGAACCATTTTATTTTTAAAAACGTCAAAATTACCACTGATTGTCTTGCATTTGCCATGGCAAAATAGTCAAAGACTCTTGAACTGACTGTTGAGGTATGAAACCACGTTAATGGAAAATAAAATAAAAAAAAATAATTTGAATTATGTCATCTTGAATTCAAATTAAGTTTTTCGCAATTACGAGTGTGTGTTTGTATGTGTGTGTGGGGGGGGGGGGGTATGTGTATGTGTGAAGGCATGTGTGTTTGTGTGCAGTCATGAGTGTGTGGGTAGTTGTGTGTATGAGCGTTTGTGTGCGTGCAGGCATGAATGTGTGGGCAGTTGTGTGTATTTGTGTGTATGTGTAGGTGTCTGTATGCATGCGTGTGTGTATGTGTGTAGGGGTATGTGTGTGTATGGTGGTGTTTGTGTATGTGTTTGTGTGTACGTGTGTTGGTGCGTGTATGTATGCGTGTGTGTGTAGGATATGGACGCAACCTGGAGACGGTTTTCGCTAGAGGAGCAGCATCGTGAGGCCGGCCGACGGGACGGGTGGTGCTGGCAGAGGGTGGTGCCGCGAAAAATGATAGGACGCCAAAAACAGTCAAATGAAAGCAATAAGCAATCGTGATTGCTCAAAAATTCACATGGATTTGAAGCTGCAGAGGATAAGATATGTAGTAATTCATTAGTCTTGGATCTTGCAAACCTTTTCGAGTCACAGATTGTTTAGACACTACTGCTTCAAAATTTATTCAAACGAATTGAAATTGAGATTAGCTTTGGGCAAATTAGTTTCTGAACGCAAACAGTGCAGTGATACGATAAAAAATGTTTCTAAAAGTCGTAATTCTGCATGCATTTCGGGCTATACTTTAAAGTTTTTTATTCATACTAAAATCTAAATAAAAATAACTACAAATGGATTCACTTAGGTATATTTAGTTTAGAAAAGTTTCAACTCAAAGAATACGCGCATAATTACCGGCAGAGCCGTGTCCAAGGGGAGGGTTTTAGGCGTTAAACCCCTCCCATTGGAGAAAAAATAAAAAAATAAATGAATAATTGTGCATATTTGACTTAAAATTAGCTTTAATGTTCAAATTTGTGTACAGAACTTTTTTTAAAAAGCATTCTCTTTGAAGTTGCCTGGTAACTTACGCCACTGTCTTCTCTTAATCAACTAAAATCATTTTTTGGAAAAACAGAGATGGAGGAACAGTTGAATGGGCTGTCAATACTTTGTTTAATATTGCTTCTCATAAGGGGTTTTGATCTGGGGCGTTTCACAAAAAGCGATAACTGTTGCCGCTCTGTAGATGCATAGTAATTGCGTTTGTTAATGTAATTTACATCTGCATCAAAACTCTTCCTATTTAGTTTGCTAAGCATTATCTTACAATATTAAAACCTGAAAACATATGTTAAAAGAGTTTCTGAAATTTTCTCAGTACTTGTTGCAATATATTGCACTGTAAACAGATAATAGGTTTTAATCTAAACAAGTAGTAAAATGGATAAATACTGAGGTTTTCTTGCCCAACCAGAAATTTCCTTCTGGGATGTGGGGTTCATAACGATCCTTACATGTACAATACAACCTCATTTATCCGTACTAGATAGGACCAAAGGCAATACTAATAAACGAAAATCCTGATAATAATCAATAATATTCTGAAATATGCAGACTTATCCTTTATTGCACCAAAAAATAATGCTTTCTAACAAAACTATATCATACCATTTTTTCTCAATTACTTCATCAGTTATAATTCAGCTGCAATAGTGTTGGGCTGACATCCAAAGTATATCATATTGTTTGCTAAATTAGTACTATACTTTATTGTACGTCCTTTGCAGGAGTAGTATGCTTAATTGAAATGAAACCGAGTATTTGGCGCATTTAAATTTCTGTTCTTGAAATCATAATTTTAAATGATTATTAACGTAAATATATGTTTTCTACAAATTTGATCCGGATAAACAGGCGCTGGCTAAACGAGGTTCTGCTGTGTGTAAAATACATTAATAGTATAGGTAGTACATTACTTAAAACCATATCTTCTGTGAATTTGAACCATCCCCCCTCCCCTCCAAACTGCTAAGCCCCTCATTATGACCTTAAACAGTGAAGAATTATTTGCACACTGAAGTGCGTTTTCCTGACAATGCAACTAAGAATGAAAATAATTGAAGCCAAAAGCAGGCCCCTCTCCCTGGATTTTACAAACACAGGGATGTGCCGTCCTAAACTCGCTTTTAGAGCAATCTTGGGAGCAGGAAAATGGTGAGTTTGGAGAAGTTAAACGGTGAATTTGGAGCAGCCTGGAGCAGTAAAATTGCAAATTTAGAGCAGCTTGCAGCAGCGAAAAGTTAAATTTTGCATCAATTTGTAGCAACTATGTATATTTCACGCACAGAAACATGTGTGACATGATAAAATGATAAAAAAGGAGATTAAGGATGCAAAAAACCGTAACTCCAACACTCCAACTACTAATTGAAGCTCTCTTAATTACATTTATTTATTTATTAATTTTTATTTTATTTTATATTTATTTATTTATTTATTTTCTTTTTTGTCTAATATTTTTCACAAAAAACAAGCCATGTCCTGCTCTACTTTTTTCTTACACTGATTTAAATTTAGTTCACATATTTACTTTGCTTAATACATCACTGCTTTTGTTCACATTTAAGTTTTGGTGTTTGATATCTATTTTTAAATTTTGTTTGCTTTTATGTAGTTCATACATATATGTAAAAGACACAAGATATATATACATAAAACCCAAAAACATATTCAAAAAGGCTAAAAAAAATCAAAAAAGAATAGTTACATTTAAAAACTTTACCTCAACAAATTACAAGTGAGTTTTAAAGAGCTGTTTATTAATCTTTTTTTTTTTGGTACCTGTAAGTTTTTTACTAACATTTGACCTTATACACATAGTAATATATGTTACATACTGAGCTACTTGATTAACAAATCTGAAGATCAAGCAAAGGAAACCATTAAAACCTTCAATTTTTAACTAGTTGATATTTAATCACAAAATTAATAATGAAATTACAATGAAAAAAATGCTTTTGAGAAATGATATCATAAGAAAAGGAATTTTAAAATACATGTGAAAAAATAAAAATAAAAATTTTGAGGCAGGCTCAGAATATGGAAAGTAATGCTTGAGTCTCAGAAACTTTAAATGTCTGCATTTTCATCGCCAGAGCATTAGAATTCCCCAATTTTTGCTATCTTATGTGTCTCCAACCAAAATTAGGGATCAATTTTCTGTCCTAAAATCTTAAGAAACCAAGATTAAAAACTGGTGAACAATATTAATTTTTACACATCGCATTTGCTTAGATCAATTCGGATGCAACTAGATTTGACATTTTTAAGTGGGCGTGGCAAGAAGACGAACTTACAAAGTCCTCTTCTTCTGAAAACAAAAGATAAGAATGGTTGAAAATAATGGTCAATGCAAAATTTTTCAACTCAAAGGATCACATAATAAATTAAAACGATTGAATTTTTCAAAAGCGGATGCAATCGGATTTTGAAATACGCAAAAAATCGGGGCTATATGAAAAAAATCGTAAAAACAAGCTCTAAATGCCTGAACTTGATGATAATGTGAAAAAACTGCCAAATATGCTGAAGGAACTGCAACATTAAATGCAAAATCGCACTTTTGGCGCAAGTTTGCCCGATTTTGGAGCAGAAAAGTTCATTTAAAGCAGAAAAGTTCAGTCTTTTGGAGCAGTTTGTCGCAACTGGCACATCCCTGCAAACATGATGAATTTAAGCATTTTTGTACATATTTTGTTGTTTTTTTTCAGATAAAATGTATCGATCAAACGCTTTGCCCCTCCCCTTCAAAACAAAATATTTTGAAGTGACAGGCCTGCAAAAACCCCTCCCTTTTTGAAATCCTGGACACGGGCCTGATTACCGGACGTTGAAAGTTAAGAGTTAAAACAATAATGAAACAAGAACATTTTATAGAAAAAAAATTGACTAAGAAGGGGGGAAAAAAGTAAGACTTATATGTTGGTCTCTCTTGATCATAAAATGAGGTAAATTAATTTGCTATAGAAACGAAGCAAAACATGTTGCTTATTATTAAATTTAAAATTAAAAAGTACATATATAATATAAATTTAAGATGTTTAGTTTTTTGACCCGAACAAGGTCGGAACGGGCCGCTAGTATAAATTAATTTACCTCATTTCATGATCAAGAGAGACCAACATAAAAGTCTTACTTTTTTCCCCTTCTTAGTTGAAGTTTTAGTTATTTCATGGCGCATACTGCGCCATTGAAATAGTTAGGGGGGAGGATGTATTAAGGGGTATTTTCTCATTTTTAGGGGAGCTCTTGTTTTTTTTTTTTGGAGGTCTTCGCGAAATTTAGGGGGGGGGGGTGCGCCCTTGCTCTCTGGGGGGGCACCCCTGATTTAGATTGAGCTCGAGCTTTACTTATAAACATTGCACATACAAATTTTTAATTCTAGGGGGGGGGGAGTAACTAAAAATTTTGTTGTTCAAAACTTGGATTAAGTTCAAGGTTTACCTATAAATTTTGCACCGGCAACACTTTTTGAGTTTTTCATTCGGCAGAACTCTTATGTTCAAAGCAGACCGTACAACGCAGCTAGTTAAAAAATTAATAACAGAGAAATTGTATACGGAGATCACGCAATATTAAGCCGTAAAAATTTTGCGATAGCATCGTTGTTTGCCAAACATTTTCTTCTGAAAATATCAAGTTTATGACCAGGAATTCTGTGCTCTACTTATCTTCTTCGAAAAGGCAAGCCGTTAATCTCGCTTGTCTTAAAGTTGCGTCATGAAGGTCACTAGCAGCGTTATAGCAGCTTCCGCTGTCGCCATATTTCAAATTACGTCACCCTGACGTCACTTTTACTGATAAAGTAGTTTTTAGAAGTTGACCAGGTTGACACGAGTCGAAGCACATGGTTGAACACGTGCTGCTTTTTGAAAACATGGTAATTTTCGTGTGTTAATTCGTTCAGTACCTAAAAATAATATGTTTTATTATGGTAATGTGGACTTTCTGGGTTGTTTTGCAAATGTAACTGCATGGAACACGACTTTTTCCGTGTGGATGGAGAAAATAAAAAGTGTACTCAGCTGTGTAGGTAACTTTGTAACAAGTGCGCACAACTTTGCGTAAGTTAGCAATGCTAAGAATAATAAAGCAAAGCAACGTGAACCGCTGACCAGAGGTGTCTCCCCCCTAAGAGCAAGAACACCCAGTAAACATCGCGAAGGGCCCCCTCCTGAATAAAAGTGAAAAATGCCCCTCAAAACATCTCCCCCTCAAAAGTTTCAATGGCGCAGCCAGCGCCATGACCAATGACCCCTCCCTCAGTCTATAATGGGCACCCCTGACCACTGATGAGAATTGAAAGTTTTCGGATGTTATGATCAGTGGAGCTGCCTTATTTTGCCAGTCAACATTTTTTCTTTCATGAAAAAAGTTAAAACCAGTTTGTGAACGCAAATTGCAGATGCTTATTTAGAGCATGAATTAAAGCTTAGGGTTACGAAGTTTGATCCAAGTATTCAACAACTTGCAAGTTAGAAACAAAAGGAAATACCCCGGATTTTCAACTTTTTTTAGCACATATTATTGCTACGCGAATAATAGTCATTAATGGTAATTTTAAATAACTGTACCACAGAGCAAGACCAATGTATGTCACTTAATCGCCACTTTATAGGAGAGAGGGAAAACGTTTGTCTGATGCATGCAAAGAATGGGATGTGCGCTCTTTTAACACTGGTAAATAATTAGAAAGATTTATTATTATTATTTTTTTCAGAATAGAATTCTACTGCGCTAATAAATGGAAAACTGCAGTTGATTTACGTTTGTCTGGCTCTGAGCCCGAAATACAAGTTAACAATAGTAACTTAATTGTTAATTATGAAACTCTAAAGTGCCAGTAACATAATTAAGAGAACGATTGTAATTATTAATAATAGTAACAATTGTGTGACTTAATTGTTAAATAAGTATGAAATTATAAAGAGCTAACAATATAATTAAGAGATTAATTATTGTTATACATTACTTACCAGGACATAAAGAATACAAAACTTTTCAAAATAACCAAGTTATGTGGGTGTTAATTATTATCAACTAAGCAATAAAATAATTTTATTACTTATGCGGATGAATCGATTAAAAGCAATTGGAATCTTCACCATTATCTATTACAGTTTTTTTTTTTTCTTATTGAATTTAACTCTTAAAAAATAATAGTAATAACTGAAAAACGGTATGTCACCAACTGACACTTCCAAAATAATACATAACGGTGCTCCATGCCATTCTTTCAAGCATGTGTCACACCTGGGAAAAATTGTTTAAACATCGTGTTGTATTAGCTCCGCACCATCGCCAGCAGCTACTATCTTACACGACTAATGACATTCTCAATTAGGGAAAGAACTCGAGAAACAAAGTAATTACAGCAAAAGAAAGGAAAAAAAACTGAGAGAAAAGAATTTAATGAGCAGAACATGGAAAGTTTTCTTCTAAATTTTCATCAGATAACTCAGATTCAAGTAGAATTCCAAAAAGCTTGCTCCCTTAAGTTTGTTTGGTAATTTACCGTTGTATGCAGTGTCTTTGTTCTCAGCGTTCCGCTGGCAGCGCATGCGCAAGAAATATTGTCTTTATGAAATTTTGCGATTTTTTGACCTGTCTGCAAAAGGAGAAAACCAGTTGAAACATCGCCATTTCAGAGATAGCCGGAAATAATTAACTCAAGGAAAAATCGTCACAGGAGCGAGTCCTTATTAGCGATGATGCGGAAATTTCACAGGAATGTGTCCTATCTTTAACAATAGGAATTAGTAAATGTTTTCTTTTTTTTTTTCTGTTACAGTAAATAATTTATAATATAATTCTAACTGCACGCATGATTTACTTTTATGGTAAAAAAAAGAGAGATGTTTAATCTCAACGTTAAATTTTTATAAACCATTCCTTTTAAAAAACTTTTCGTGTAAAAATGGTTTAGTTCACCTTCCGTACTTTTATCAGTAGCATTTACGAACAAAATTACAATCAGGTAAGAGTTTTTTTTTATTTTTTACTAGCCGTACCAGCACGGCTTTGCCCGTAGTAGAAAATTAAAACGTCATTTAGTTCGTCTGTATATTTAAAAATACGTAATAGATGATGAATTTCTCGCCAATTTGCTATATAAATTTTCTCGCCCACGTTACAGTAATTTGCTCGTCCACGTTATGGTAATTTGCTCGCCCATTTTACAGGTAATTTACTTTTCCACGTTATAATAAATTGCTCGGTAAAATGGGCTTTAAAAAAAATGGAATAGAAAAAGAACAAAATTAAATTTTCAAAAATCGAGTCAAAGACCTCCCCCCAATGCTACGAACTAATTTTGGGCCAAATTTCATGAAAATCGACCGAACGGTCTAGGCGCTATGTGAGTAACAGACATCCCGAGATACAAACATACAGACTTTCAGCTTTTTTATTAGTAAAGATTTTGTTGACAGATTGAAAACATTCAACTTGATAATGTTAGCAAGGGGTAGAAATTTTTCCAAAATACTTGCTCACAAAGCTGCGGATTTGGAGTCGAAATTAAGCTGATTTTGGGGGTCGGAGTCGAAAATGGAATTTTAAAAATCCCGAAAGTCGAAGTCGGAATCATTCATTTTCCTTTGAAGTCCAAAAATCTGCCGGTGCTTGAGGAGTCAGGGTCGAACTAATTTTGGAGTAAAGGACTCGAAGTCGAAGGATCTAAAACTATACGAGTTGGAGTTGGAGCCGTATAGTCACAATAATCAGGGCCCGACTAACTAAAAGTGAGGCCCAAGGCCTACAATAATTTGGAGGCCCCCTGAAAGCTATTATTTTTAAAATGTGTGTATTTCTTGTATAGTTGTAATGCTATGCATAATTCATTAAGTAATTTGGGGCCCCTTAGGAAGAGGAGGCCCAAGGCCCAGGCCTAGTAGGCCTGTGCAGTAATCAGGCCCTGACAATAATTGCTCTCTATTTCGGAAATATAAAACTTTTTTCTTTTAGTTTACTATATCCTAATATTTAGATACTGGATTATGAGACTGACGCGCTGCCAACTACGCTACCGAGGGACAAACTATATCCTAATATAAGGAACCATTGCGAATCGTAATATAAAGTTACGAGGGCAAATCAAAAAGTCTTTGTGCCTATTTTTTATTTGCCAAAAATAGATACATACAGGTATTTACAAATATACGTAGTAAACTATGTCACTTACACTATTTCTCCACATAGTCACCACACCGGTTCAGACATTTGCCGATCGCAGCACTAAATTTGAGATCCCCCTGTGGTAAATTCTTTCGGCTGCCTGTGGAACCACAGGCAGACCGCGTTCTTTGCTTCTTCGTCACATGTCTCTGTCCTGCCAGAAACTTCATCAGTGGAGCGAAAACGTGAAAATCACTTGGGCAAGGTCTGGACTGTAGGTACCTCTGTGAATTGCTATGGGCTTTTGTCCGTTGCTCCATGCAAAACGAATAACGTTTCGCAGCTCATAAGTTGTGGACGTCTGAAGAACAACCGTCATCTGAAATGGCTGATAGCAGCTCCGCTCTTTCGAGCAAAAGGCAGATACGGCTGGTACGGTTCAAGGAACTGTCTCTGCTGGGAATGTATATGCTAACTTTGTATTCGCAGCCATATTTTGGCTAAAAAAGAAATGGGCACAAAGTTTTTTTGATTTGCCCTCGTACAAATGTTTAAAAAGTTTTCTCACGCGTAAAAAATAATAATTTGCACGTGTTGCGGGAGCGACCATAATGGTCACACCCATAACATGTACATTACTTTTCAAGCACAAAACTCCTTGTTGATACAGTCGCACTCGCTTGTGACGTGCCCTGTTTTAACGAGAATCCTGACTTTTACGATTAAATCAGAAGTAATTGGTTGGTACAATGCTAAGTCTACGGGAGCATAACTCGCTTTTAACGAGCAAGATCCGCCTAAAGCGAGCAATAATTTTGAGATTCATACAATTTCCAATGGTTTTTAATTCAGCTAACCCTTTCTCGCAAAAATCGTTTGGCATTCCGAAGTTAACCGTGTATCGGAAGTTTGTATTATAAGTCATAAATGCTGAGAAAAAATAATGAGAATAGTTATTTTCTTTTAAGGGGGTCGTTTCCAAAATTTTTAAAAAAATTTTTTCTGAAAGAGCATGCTTAAAAACAAAGGATCTGACCATTTTTTAAATAATTTGTTTAAGTGTTATATTTTTAAAAAATAACTTAAATCGGCGCGCTTTCAATGTTTATGCTTCTGTCCGATGACATCACAAATGATGAAATGCCATTTCGTGTTGCCATTCATAGAGCAAAATATTTAATTCGCATCTTTACTCACGCGTATTGGCAACGATATGGTTGATAGCAAACGTAGAGCGCAATTTTAATTCGCATCTTGATTATCATAACGTGGAATCGCGGTAGAAAGATGCGACAAAGTGCATCATTTGTGACGTCATCAAGACCACGCCTTGTTTGAAAAATCAGACATTTTTAAAAAGTAATTAAAAAGTAACTGTTGGGAAAATGAAAGTATTTTCTGGGTCCATGTTATTTTTGAGCAATCACGATTGCTTATTATTCTCATTTGACAGTCCTTGACGTTGGGATTATTTTTCAGCTTGGACCAGCAGCACCACCGCCCACCGGCGTGGCGGCGCCACGGCTGCTCTGTTCCTGAGCACTGTCTCTCGGAATCCACTTCTGCTGGGTGGTGGCGTCCATGTCCTTCACACGCATGCTCATACACACTCGCCAACGCGTGAGCGCCTTTACACACATACACAGGCCTACATGCACACACTTAAGCCTGCACACACACAACTATACACACATAACCACCCAGGAGGAGGGACATGCTTGGGTGGGGAGCCATTTCTAGAAACAATAACTCTAATGAGTAGGGTCTTGTCGCAACTCGTGATTGCGAAAAACATAATTTGAATTCAAAGTTTCAGAATTCAAATTAGATTTTTTTTTTTTTTTTTTTTTTTTGCTTATTCTATCAATTTCAGTGACAAAAAGTACTACTTTTGACTGAAGAAAACAACCCCATTTCTGAGTAAAGAAGCATTTGAAAATTTTATACAGTGGTTCCCAAAAGTGTTCGTACACCTACGACTTTCAATGAAATAGGACCCTATCCATTGGTTACAATTAATATTTCGGAATAGGTATTTAATTATAAGATCTATGATCAATTTTTAACAAAATTACTAGAAAAATTTTAAAAGAATATTAAAACTTATTTTTTTTTAAATCAAAAACCAAAAAGTGCCGGAAATTTTATCTCACAAAAGTCTTCGTACACTTTAAAAAATGTCTATATATTACTGAATAATCTGACTTTTTATTAAGTCTTTATTTAGAAGTATATCATGCAGTATCAACAACACCTATTAAACGTCTGGGAATAGATTTCATTCTTTTTTTTCCTTCTTTTTCTGCGTAATTTCTGAGTAAGTGTTCAACCACACTTCGAGTCTTACTTTTTCTAGCTCTATTTTCGTTTAAAAGCCGTATTTTCGTAATCTAGCTTCCAGATATCTCTAAATATTTTACATTAAGTTCAAATCTGGAGATTTAGGTGGTATTTTCTAAACTTTAGGACAATTTTCGAGGCACTAGACGCAAACGTTGAAAACAGTGTGCTTCTTATCGTTATCTTAAGATAAAAAAACAAAGTTGTTTCCTATAACCAAATTTTTTGACTAAGAGTTGAAAATTGGTTGTTAAAATATTTAAATGAACAGCATGATTCATTATTTCATCAAAAAATTCCAAACTAAGAAGTCCTGATGCTGATATGCACCCTCACACAAGAACACCTTCACGTCCTGATCAACTCATCCAACTAAGTTCTAAAGATTAAGTTCCTAATTTTTTCTTCTATTTACAATTTTACAACAAGTTACCCAAAAATGTTTGATTCATTTTTATCTGTAAGTAAGACGTAATTTCAAAACTTTTTAGCTTATTTATGATTGATTTTGCGACAAAAAGCGTAAGCTTTCAGTTTTTCGCACGACCAAGAAAATTTCTGCGGGAAGAGGTCTTATTTAATCCAACTAATCAGAGAACTTGGCGAACAATTTTACGTGAAAATTAAAAGTAAAATTTTTTATTTTACTCTTCAGAAACTTTTACAGCACTCAAATGTGTATTTTTCATAAATTTTTTAACTTTAAATCTCCGATCACGGTTTGTCCACTTTGCCGGTTGACCTTTTCTTACCTTGTTTTCGGTCCGATTCTTTTCTTTAAAGCATTTTATCAAGCACTTTACTATAGAATGGGATAAATTAACTAATTTAGAGACATTTCAAACCAATTTACCGCTACTGTGAGGAAAAAATTCAAATTTCGAATGGTGTTTGTTGTTTTTGACGAATACCAGCCATTTTAAAGAAATAAACACAATATTAAGGAATAAATAAACAAAAAATTAAAGCCAAATGACTTTTAAGGATCAACACAGTGCAAAAATAATAAAAAACGACATATGATAACTTTATCATGAATTTATTCGAAAATGTTTGAGTGTACGATGACTTTTGTGGCGTGTTATTTCTCTGTCTCTTCGTTTTTTGACCCATTCAAAAAGAAGATTCGTCAATATTTTGAAAAAATTACTCGGTTGTATTTAGAATGACATAGGAATGATGTGAAAAAATATTGGACTTCATTTTCGAATTCAGTTTTGCGTTATTTTGGTTTTACTAAAAATTTCAAAGTGTACGAACACTTTTGGGAGCCACTGTATGTGTTGACCTTTATAATGTTACTTTTCAGATATTTACTGATGAGGATATTTTAGTTTTGATATTCAAGCGAATGAGAGTGAAAAAAATAATGATGAAAGCAAAGACTAAGACAGCGACAAATGCAAAGTATTTGAATATGAACTCTCAACATACTCAATGGCTTTTGAAGTGCAGAAAGGCCACAAACGGTTCTCAAAACCATCGACGCAAATGAAGATGGTTTTACTTCCTTTTACGAAGTAAAGGAAGTATTGTATTCACAAAAAAATTCTGACCCAAAAATCGGTCTTAATTTCCATTTTGCTCGCCCTCGGATGAATATTGAGTATTTTTTTTTTTTTTTTTCAACACGACCACACGTGAATATATGCCTAAGAACGTATAGACACCCGAAATATTCTATTTGACGATCCCTGAGTTAATTACAACGAGTTTTCTCGCGACGTCCGTATGTACGTATGTATGTGCGTATGTATCTCGCATAACTCAAAAACGGTATGTCTTAGAAAGTTGAACTTTGGCACGTAGATTCCTAGTGGGGTCTAGTTGTGCACCTCCCCTTTTGGTTGCATTTGAATGTTCCAAAGGGGTCTTTTACACCTTTTTGGGGGAAATGATTGTTAATTTCAATGCAAACACAAGTGGTGTTATAATTTGGCAAACACTTGGCGATATATCGCCAACCTTTTGGTCGCCAAGTTTTATCGCTAGCTTGGCGACAAATTTGGCTTTTTTTTTTTTTTAAATCTGGTTTCATTTTGGCCACTATTGGCAATATTTAGAGAGTTAACCATTGAATCTCATTAAAGTGCCAAATATTGGGAAAATTAATCTATATAAAACGTTTTTTTGCTTCGGTTCGCAACAAACTTAGGGTTAAAATATTTGAAGTGCTTCCTTGCTTACTCCAAGGCACTATTATCATGAAATTGGGGTAAAAAGAAGTCATGTGATGCACACATCAGCTCGTTTGTTCTATGAATATTCCACGAAAAGCAGTAACACACGAGACTATTAGACAGTTCATTGCAAATTAACCAACTTCTTTGGTACGATGCAGAAACAAAAACACAAAGTTTGCATAAATTTTTCAATTTTTTTTTTCAGGAGCCCGTTTTTTACGAGTACTCGGTTATATCTTAGTAAATATAGCGGTCTCTTCACGCTCGTTATAAGTTCAACTATACTTCAAATTATGATACATATTTTTCCTTTCCAGCCATCCCTCGTATAACACAGTACTTGTACAACACGGTTTCGATATTACACGGTACCAAATTTGCTATTATTATAAACGGTTTCGATATGACATGATACAAAACTTCAATGTAATACTTCGTGGTTTCGATATAACACAAAAGTTATGTTTAAAAAAGATAGATTTTTTTTTTTTTTTTTCATTTTTGTTTAATACATTCTGTTAATGTTTGGTAGTAGCTTTTTCAGTTTTTACTATGTTTTTATGAAATTTGGTTTGGATATAACGCATCCCTTGATTTACATTTTTTCTAAATCTTGTAAACACGGTTTCGATATAACACGAAATACAGTTTTAATACAACACGACACATACTGGCGTGATTTTTACTATGTACATCATTAGTTAGTGTAAAAAATAAGGTAACAAGTTATTTTTAAAAAGTTCTCGTATAACACGGTTTTGATATTATACGGAGCGAAGTAACCGTGTTATACGAGGGACGCCTGTACTCGAATATGCGACAGTTAAAAGTCAAAGTTTAAAATCTCCGGAATAAAGAGCAAATATATGCGTAAAAAATGCCACAATCAAGCAAATGGATTGAGCAATAAGGAGAAAGTTGGATAAGGTAATAATTGAAAACAATAATAATTCGGAAGCTTGTAAATTACAGGTTTAAACCAGGACTGCGGAGTCGGAGTCGGGCTGATTTTTGGATAAAGAAGTCGGAATCGAAGATTCAGAATTTCAAGAATTGCAGTCGGAGGCAAGGACGGATCCAGAAATTCTTCAACGGAGGGACGAAATTGCGATTTTAGAACTTCAATTTAGGAAAAATTACTAAGTCTCCGAACCCTTTCCCCTAACATAATCCAATATCGTTTAAAATTGTATTTCTGGAACTGCAGTTTTGAAACATTAGCAAAGGAAAGAGCTTGAACCTCATTCCAAAGTTACCAAAGATGGTTTAAAATCGGATTTTTAAGATCTCAGGTTTGAAATATTCCAAAAGTTTTCCGGTTTAGAGTTCCCTTAAATTTTTTGCAGATTGACAAAAAAATACTTTTGGAACTTTAATGTCGGAAAATTGCCTGTAGAGCTCCTCAAGGTAGGGGCGATCGCCCCATCCCTTGTATCCGTCCATCGCCCCTCCCTTGCATCCGTCCATGAGTCGGAGTCGGTCATTTTCTCTCAAAGTCCGCAGCTCTGACAGTGCTTTCAAAGTAGGAGTTGGACTGATTGAAAAAGGAGTAGGAATTGATCATTTTCCCTGCGACTCCGCCAGTTCTGGTTTAAACGTTATTTTCTTTTTCTTCGCGATCGCATGAGGACAAGCCATTAGCTTCCACAGATGTTAGAAATATACTTTTTATTCTTTTCATTTGATCTGAACATCTGTAATTACACACACTTCACTCAGCTTAGGAAAGACAAATAAATTACTGTGTTAATCGTTTTCCCCAAAAACTTCATTTTCCTCGACATTGGATTCTACACTCCGCCCATGCAATCAATAACTGCTTATGAAGAGTGAGAGAATTTCTTTTATTACCTTTGGAGGGAAGGTGATTGTCTCAAAACTAAATGGCGCAACTCACGCAAAAAGAATCCGAAAGAAATTTTTTAAAGTAATAATAAAATAGCGTAGAAATGAGAAACGTTTGTTAAAGAACAATTTTTAGAACTCCTCACGTATTCGTAATTTTTATGATTATTTACCTTTTACATGAGCCCCGTTCCGCCGTTCGCCAGTGCTGAACGTAGGGAAGAACAAAAAAGGGTGGCAAAACAAACTGTGTAATAAATTTAAAGAACTTTTAAAAAATTTTTTGTAAGAGCTGTGAGTGATCGTACAATGGGATGGTTTCCTTCAGTCAAAAGTACTACCTTTAGTCATTGAAATGGATAGAATGAGTAAATAAAAAAATAATATGGACCCAGAAAATACTTTCATTTTCCCAACAGTTTTTTTTTTTTTATTAATTTTTTAAAATGTCCAACTTTTCAAACAAGGCGTGGTCTTGATGACGCCACAAATGATGCACTTCGCTGCATCTTTCTACTACGTTTCCACGTTATTATAATCAAGCAGCGAATTAAAATTGCGCTTTACGTTTGCTATTAATCATATCGTTGCCAATACACTCGAGTAAAGATGCGAATTAAATATTTTCCACGGTGAATGGCAACACTGAATGGCATTTCATCATTTGTGATGTCATCGGCAGAAGCCGTAAATAATGAAAGCGCTCCGATTTAAGTAATTTTTGTAAATATTAAACGTAAACAAATTTATCAAAAAATGGTCTGATCCTATGTTTTTAAGCATGCTCTTTCAGGCAAAAATACTTTTAAAATTTTGGATACGACCCCATTAGTCCAATGTTCGGGGGAATACGAAACTACCGTATTACCTACTCTTGCCAGTCGTCCCGGTTTGACCGGAACAGTCCCGGCCGGATTACTTCACGTCCCAGAAAAAGATAAATTTGTTTACAGATAAGCAAACAAGTCTAAAAATTGTGAAGGATTTATCCTAATTGTGAAGGATTTTTTAGAATACCTACTTTGTGACTTGAAACATTGACTTAACAAAATAATATCGGATTAGCTTGGATTTACATCAAAATAAAAGCAAAATATTGTTCAAATTGTTTATTCCTCGTTTTTTCTTACTAAAGAATAACTTATAAATTTTTGCATTTAAGAAATAAAATGTTCAAACTTATCTGCTTGTATCATTTATTATCACCCCTGATTTAGGCTCAAAATTAGTAACCATAGGGGTGTGTATATTTTTGAATATTAGCGACTCGGAGGGGGGA
This sequence comes from Uloborus diversus, assembly GCF_026930045.1. NCBI lineage: Eukaryota > Metazoa > Arthropoda > Arachnida > Araneae > Uloboridae > Uloborus > Uloborus diversus. The sequence goes on along the minus strand of NC_072738.1, from coordinate 52,609,175 downwards.
GGCATTCTGGTGTCCCGGTTAAGCATTTCAGAAATCTCGCAAGCCTAGTATTACCCCACATTATCCAGCATGTTGGAAAAAAGCGAGGTTGACCAGCATGCCAGGAAATTCGAATTTTTCGGCATGCGGGATAATTTGAGGATTATTTTGCAACAGAGCAAAAGTAAATTTCCCCATTCAATTCCAATCAGAAAGCAAACCACTGTAAGGAAAAAAATAAATAAATAAATCCCGAAAATAACCTTCTTTCAAAAAAATTGTGTATTGCATAAATATGTGCTTGGTATTTATGGTATGTCATTATTAAAGGATTTAATTATATGCCAATAAAGTAATCAGAAGCAACCATCGTTCATAACTTTATTAAATAAATTATTTTAGGTTCCTTTTAGAGAAGTAAGTTTAATTTTTATTTATTGAATAGCTACTGTAAATTCTTTAGCACTGGTTTAGGGGCGGTAACTTACTGCTTAAATGTTTGCTTACGAAGTTTTAATTTAATTTCTATAAAATTCTTCGTAATTTAAATTCCTGTTAAAATAACAAATGACATTGTAAGTAAATATTTTTACAAAATTAAACTGTTTATTGATACTAATAAGATATGTATAGAACTTATATTCATTTTTAAGCTGAACATATATTTTTTTATAGTGTTATTTTTTTTTCTCCTAACCTCGATTTTTCCGGCAAGGACTGGCAAGTGTTACTGAAAATCTGGTGACCCCCGAATTTTGCGGCATGCCGGATAATGCGGGGTAATACGGCATAAAGAATTGCCATCTCATGCATGAAATTGCAAAGCACAACTCTAAAACTGTATTTGAAATACCGTTCTATCAGAAAGCTTTGAAATTCTCAAAAATTAAGCAGCATGTTTACCGCGAAATATAATGACTCTGTCAAAATAAAACAAGGCCCTTCATCAATCATCACGGATAAAGAGCTGTCGTGTCTTCAAAAAAAAAAAAAAAGAACTCCTCGGGCCATAGTGTGAAATATCAAAGTCGAGAAGTGACGAGAAATTATCGCTAGATGTTCTTTCTTCGTCTTTTATTTTTAGTGAACAGGTAAAATCAGCTTTACCCACTGAAGCGTCCGTTTTTTCCTCTAAATTTCCGCGTTCGCTGCTCCGTTGACCAAGTGAAAATAGTCAAATTCAATAAAGGTTCCGTGATTTGGCAACAAAAAATAAGTATTCTTTTGGGTCATAACACGTCGTAAATGGCCGCCAATGGAGTGTGTAAAACATGTAGCTGCCTCTCACGCACAAAGAAATTTTCTCTCGTCTGTATCTTTGCGTTGACATTGTGTTTTTCTTTCTTTTGACCGTTTTATTTTAGCGTCACAGATTTCTAGTCAGAATAGAGATGGTGTCGCTTCTGTTTTAGAACATCGTACGCGCCGAATGTATGCTTTTTATAATTTCATTAGTAAGGCAGGGGTGCCCCCCCCCTCAAGTTCAATGGCGCAATCCCCCTTCCCATCCCACCAACTACAAATTTTCTTCAACCCCTTTTCGCATTTCATTTTTTAGCTCTCTTTTTATATTTATTTATTTTTTCAAATACATTTTATTTATTTTTTAATTTATTATTATTATTATTGTTTTATTAGAAAAGTTCTGTGCTACGCCAATGACATACACACACACACACAAAAACTAAATAAATAAATGAAATAAAATATAAACAAAATAAAATAAATGAATAATTTAAATTAAAAGTAAAACACTAAATAAATTTAAATAAGTATACTTAAAAAAATTAAAAATCTCCCCCCCCCCCCCCAAAAAAAAAAATACCTGGCGCAACTTGCGTCATAATCTCCCCCTGTGGGCACCCCTTGTAGTAAGGAAAAGTAGGGTAAAATGACGCTCAATTAAGGGAAACATAAATAACTAATCAAATTGACACAAAAAGTCAATATTTCTTTAATGAAGTATCAGGAGCGATCGGATGAGAGGTCACGGGAGGTCACTGTGATCTTCCAAAAATATCCTTATTCGGCAAATTTTGTCTGGAGAATCGACAGAATTATCATCATTCAGCAAATTTAGTCTGACGATCCAAGAGAATTATTATCATTCCGCAAATTTTGTCTAATGATCGAGAAAATTTATCATCATTTCGCAAATTTTGTCTAGCGATGCAGGAAAATTAGCATCATTCGGCAAATTTTGTCTGACGAATCGGCAGAATTATCATTATTCAGTAAATTTTGTCTGACGATTCGGGAAAATTACTATCATTTGGCAAATTTTATCTGACGATTCAGAAAAACTATCATTATTGGACAAATTTTGTCTGACGATTCGGGAAAATTATCATCATTCGGCAAATTTTGGAGTTCCTTTCGGCAAGTTGAGAGTTTCTGCCTCACAAAAGTATAACTTGAGAGCGCCCCTGTTCTCTACTTTCGTTACATTTTGTTCGCATTAAAATCATATCCTTTATAACTGTTGTGTTATTCAAGAAGAAAATGGACAAATTACTAAAACTAAATTATCCTTATAGATTTTCGACATTTCTATGTTTTGCATGTTAATTATGCGCATCAGTCACTTGTTTATTTCTAATATTTAACTTGAAAATGAAATACTTTAAATAATCCCTTAATGATACTGTTATTAGGATCACTAACTTTACTTTGACGCCTCAAAAAGCTGTTTTATAAACTAATAAATACAGCTTGTGAATTTATTTCGCTCATAAAAGTATTTATTTAAGTGCAAATATACTTATAGTAAAACATTCGATGGTTCAAAATATCGATGTTTCCAAACATCGATGTGTTTTGGTCGATCTATCAATACCACTTTGAACATCGATACTTGTCATCAATATTGCACCTCTAATGCGTAAGATCTGACCGCCATTGCGATTTTTTTCGGGAAAGGGGGGGGGGGGGGGGTAGAAGCAGGTGCACATCTAGGGGAGGTCATGGGGGTCGTCACCATCCTTATCTAGTGACTACACTGTAAAAAAGTTCCGAAAGGTTACTATCAGTGGCGCACACAGGAATTTTGTAAGGGGAGGGTCCAAGGTCAAAAGCTTTATTCTTCTATCATACCCCAATATGCCGTCAAATATATTGGCATGATTTTATCGATTCCCGGGAATGAAAAACAGTAAAAAATAAAACTATTGAAATTTAATTAGCATTGTTCAATGAAATATACTTAAATTAATAACCAGAGAGCAAAACAGAGAGTTTATGCTTTTACTTTTCTTATAATTGAAAAATGGATTCAAGTTCAGAGAATCTCATTTTATTCTGTAATTACAAAACTAAAAACATGGTTATTGCAGTGTATTCATTTATAATCACCATTCTGCTTCTTACAAGCAATTCGTTACAGAAAAAGTGCACAACATTTTAAAAAATCTTTTAACATGAGGATTGTATTATTTCACTTATAACAACTGAAAGTATTGTTACCTTTGTTTGAAATTATTCTACGTACAAAATACATAGAATCATAATCAATCGGTAAAAAAGCAAGACCTATGGGAGGGGTTCGAACCCCCCGGACCCCTCCCTTGTGTGCGCCACTGGTTACTATGTATTTCCGTGTTATGTTTTGGGAATTTAATGGTTGTTATCCACTTCTTGGAAAAATCAAGTATACTTTTCAAAAAGTTTCCTGAATTGCTACAAGTTGCACGAATGCAGACTTTTCACCATTGGGAAAAATATTTTTAGCTCCCAGTTAAAATATTAACTGAGCGTATTTATAAAATGAGTCGTCTTCAGTACATTTACGGTCCCGTCCATGGTAAATAAGTTCCCAAAAGGAGCAAATAAGTATGGACTACGCAGCTTTGCAAGAATTATAGATGAGTAAAATTATCGTTATTTACTTGCAAATCTGGCTTAGCTTTGGCCATGTTTGTAGTTATGCTCTCGGATCTTCCTTGATAAATCGGGAAGATGCCATGCTATTATGCTATACTTTCCTAAGTTTACTCTAATTTTCCAAAGACGCGTCTGGCTATTAACGACACGATTTCTGAATTGTTCAGGAAAATTCCAGGATAATAACAAGAAGGTTACTGAATTTTAGCGGAAAGCGTTCCAGGACTTTGCAAGATATGTTACTGACAGAAATTGGGCACATCAGCTGCCCATTACTTTCCAGGAACGTTTCTGAATCTTTTTTACAGTGTAAAAATAGCCTAAAACTGGATTTTGGGGGATTCTAGTTTTAAAAAATTCTCCTCTAATTTCCATTTTCGCTCAAAAAGGACACTTGTGGCCCCCCCCTCCTTCCGGAAATGATCTCCTCCAAAACCAGAACCTGGATTTCCTCTTGTGTAGAAGGTGTACACCAGTGGCGTCACTACGAGAGGGGTCCGCCCCGGGTGTGTGTCATCCGTCTAGGGGGTGACACCCTAAGTGGAATTGCAAGATTTTGAAAAATGTGAAGCTAAAATGCATTTTCAAGACTACAAGTTTAAAAATTTTCCGGGGAGGGGGGGTAAACTCTAAAACCCCCTACTTTTTCATTTTTTTTGCACATTAGCCCACTTGAAATTTCATTTTCCGCAAATAAAATTGTTTCTGAAAATGGCATGAATTTCACGTTTACATTTTTTTTTCGTTTGTGCTTATGGGGGGTGGTGACACCACAAATCACCACCCCGTATGTCACCCATGCTAGGTACGCCACTGTGTGCACTCAATACAAATTTTATGAGCAAACAACATATATCACGTCTAGAAACATTCAATTTTTCAAAGCAATTGATCCCCTTTCATGATGGGCCTCATCCGAGCACTCACGAGGAAAATTTTGGAGAAAGTTTCGTGATGGCTGTCACATGATTTTTTTTTTTTTTTTTTTAATGACTGAGGAGATGTTCTGCGCGTGCAGACGCGAAGCGAAACTGAATGAAAATGAGGCCCTTAAGGCATCAAACATGACGTGCTCCCGTAATCCTCCTTTTTTTCCCCCTTTGATTTTTTAACGCTTGGAGAAAGTCGTCCAAAAGAAAATGGCCGAGGTGAAGAGATTGTATACCACGACCAGTTATGACGAAGGGTGCCCCCCTCCCAAGTTCAATGGCACAAATTCCCCCCCCCCCCTCCCCTTAAAAAACCCTCTATTAAATTTCAAACTTTTGGTTCGCTTTTTTAATTTATTTATTTTTCTAAATATTATTTATTTATTTATATATTTTTAATTATTATTATTATTATTTAATTAGAAAAGTTCTGTGCTACAGCAATGACACACACACGCATTCTAAATAAATAAATGAAATAAAATATAAACAGAATAAAATAAAATACAGGGTGATTATAATTAAAGTTCCACTTTCAAAACACTGTAAAAATAAAACCACTGGTCAGAATGACCTCAAATTTCAACGGAATATTATCGAAGAAGGGGGAAAACGTATGGCAAAAGAAAAATAAATAGTTGGAATTTTTAGCAATAGATGGCGCTGCAAGTGTCAAAATATATAAATCAAAACACCTGTCATGCGCCAGACTCATTGAGGTTGTTATAAAAACGCCAAATACACGTTTTTTTTCCTTATTTCGCATCTGAGAAGTTCACTATGACTGTCTCAATGAAAGACCTGGCCGTCCCGATCACCTGATCTTAACCCGTGTGACTTCTGGATATGAAGCTATCTGAAAGCTGTTGTGTTCAGTCCTCCGATTGCAAACTTTGCTGAGCTGGCTGAAGGCATGCATTGCGCAACACATTCCAAACGTGACCCCGGAAACACTTCAATCAGGCGTGGAACATGCTGTTTCTCGATTTCAACTTGTTACAGAAAACGGTGTACATTATATTGAGCATCTTTTGCGCCAGTCTCATGAAAATTAAAGACCGATTTGATTTTTACTGATGCTTTTTATGCGGTTTTCGGCCTCAGGATAATTAAAAACCGATTTTTCCCATCCGATGTGATATGACCTTTCCATGTTGGATGGGCTTTCTTAACTAACAGTATCGCACCAATACCCTCGTGCACGCTGCACAGTACGGTGTTTTAACGCATAGTTTACACCTTAGGTAATATTTTATGATTTATTTGTCATTTGTAGTCGACCACTATTAAATTATGATGCTTACAGCGCCATCTATTGCTAAAAATTCTAACTATTTATTTTTCTTCTGCCATCAAGTTCCCCCCTTCTTCGATAATATTCCATTGAAGTTTGACATCATTCTGGCCAAATGGTTTTTCTTTTTACAGCGTAATAACCAATAAATAATCAATAAATAAACTTAAATAAATAAATTTAAAAATCCCCCCTTCCCCCCACCCAAAAAAAAAAAAAAAAAAAAATTAACGGCGCAACTCGCACCGTAATTCCCCCTGTGGGCACCCCTGACGCAGATAAATTTTCCTCACCATTACTTGTGCTTGTAAAATGATAGAATTTTTACAAGTTTTGAAACTTACCGTCAAGATGGTCACGTGAGGTGAGGTCACTGTGACCTTCCATAAATTTCCGTATTCGGTAAAATTTGTATGACGATTCGGCAATATTTTGATCATTTGGAGAAATTTTGAGTTCCATTCGGCAAAATTTGGAGTATCATTCGGCAAATTGAGAATTTTAGTCACTATCACTCCTGAAAATTAAGGCTCGGATCCTTTGCTTTCCGCCGCAAAGATAATAATGTGTTCCGGTCTTATTTTAATAACTGAAGATGCATATGGATGAGCTCTATGAGCTTGTTAAATTAATTACATAATTCGGTGGAGTAGAAACTTGATTAACAGAAATGATAAGGCGGACTACCTTTCATTAATTGAAGAATCTGGATAAATAAAGTACTTAAAAATGGCGGCCATTAGACGTAGCCAGAGGAGGGAAGTGGGGGGCAACTGTCCCACCTTAGAAGAAAACCTCTGACCCCCCCCCCCCTCTCCTGCTCCTCCCTAATGTTCCAAAGATTATTCAAAATTGCATTTTGAGGATTTCAATTTCGAAAAACATTTTGAAGGAGAACCACATTACTGCCTCTTATGCCTTAAATAGCGTAAAATGTTTTTGGCTAGGAGATGAGGACTGTAACGTCAAGCAATTTCAAGGGTGCAGCACCTGGGCTGCTATTGCCCCTAAGGTAGGTTTGGGAGGGAGGGCAAATAAGTCCACTGTCTTGTGGTGCCTACATTTGCCCCTCGTTAACCATAATCTTGGCTACGCCCATGGCAGGAGTTGATACTGCGAATTGAAACACGGTCAGATTTATAAAATAGGAACTAAATGTGATATGTTTCCTAATTAAATAAATAAGACATAGCACAGAAAATTTTAGTTTTTATTGCGTTATTATTAAGGCAGTGAACTAGGTTCTGATTACTGAATACGACAACTAGTTCATGAAGGCCCCCACACTTTTTAAGGGTGCGCTGAATATCGTTAACCTTTTTAGCGTATTATGGATAAAATTGTAAGGTTTGACTACAGGGTGGCCCGAAAAAGGGTTTGGCCCATGGCCTCTTTATATCATAATCGGACCATGTTGTTAACATGAAAATCTTCCATGAAACTTTGGTTTCAAACAAAAATCTCTCAGATTCATTGACTGGAAAATGTTACGCTTCTACTCTATACTTAAACTTGTTCTTTTACCATTCTTGATTACTTATTTACTCGTGCCTGTTATATTCAGTAATTAATTTCAACCTTTAGTTTTTAAGGAGAGGGGATAATAATAATAGCACAGAGATATTCATAGCTGCATTTTGTTTTTGAGATTATTATTTTCTATTTACATTCGTAATCATTTTTAGAACAAACAGATTAATACGTAAGGAAGATAAGAAGAAAACTGACGAACGATTACTCGATGTTATCCTTATCTAGACGTTTCTGTGTTATCTCAAACTAACGTAAATGCACGTTCACTGAAAAACCTTTCGA
>NC_072738.1:52469745-52601179 GCF_026930045.1 Uloborus diversus | reverse complement strand
AAGTTATTCACTTTATCATAAGCAACTACAGTTGTCTCTACTTAATAATCACTTTGGGGCTCGATGATTTTGATTACAATAAGCAAATTTTGCGCTATTTGTTATGCTATACATTCTGTTTAAAAATAAAATGAAAAAAACCTAACCCTAAATTAATGTACTGTAAATTTACGTTAAAATGTATAGTACCAAAACTATCACCAATTATTTATTGGGAATTTTTGATTGTCTACAATTTTTCCCAAAAAGCTCATAGTTGGGACAATCTTAACTTTCAAAGGCATGCATGGGTGGGGGGGGGGGATGAAGAGAAAGGAAACTTGTTGGCTCGAATCTGAACCTGAACAGGGCCCGAAATTTTTAAAATGAAGTGTGAAATATATGTAAGAACGTAGGGGTAAAAAATATGTAGGGGGTCCATAAAAGTCATTTGTGACGGGCCCCAAAATTTCTGTGCATGCCCTTGCTAGCCTGGCAGTGTCATAATACTGCGATTAGGATCTGCCAGGTTAGGTTTGTCCCAACCACATTACTTTCAAAACATGGGTGGATTTATTGGGAGGGGGGGGGGGGGCGATGCCCCGCACCAGTTTTGGGAGGTCTTTATATTAGGGAAAGTATATAAATAAAAATGTAGGCTCAACAAGCTATGCATTTAGCTGCTACAATTGCAATTTGTTTTAATAATCAACAATTATTCTAACAAATTAGAAGCTAAGACAAATGGAAAAAAACTGTTTTTACTGTATTATCTTCATTTGCAAAAGATTATATGACTTTAAAAAGAAAAATATTTAGCTATTTTTCCCCGAGATTTTTGTCAATCCAATTACCCCTTATAAGATTTCAAAATGCAGAATTTTACATCTATTTTAGAAAATTTCCTCTGAAAGAAAAACCCCTATACCCCATAAAATCGGAGATATACTATACCCACCAGAAACTCAGTCCTAAATCCGCCTATGTTTCAAAACCCTCATTTGAGCAAGCCAATGGGACTTCGTTTAGTGTTATGAATTTTATGCAATGTTTTTTCTTTTGCTTTTGTTTGATTTTTCTAATATTCATTTACTTCTAGGAAATTCGAAGTTGTATGGAACAAATGTGCAATGCCTGGGAGGTTAAAGTGTCAAAATTAGAAGAAGAAAACAAGAGATTCCAAGAACAGCTCAATTTTAGTGGCCAAAGTTCTGGAATAATTGTTAGTCAAGAAATTCAACAAATGGTTCATGAAGAAGGATTAACGGACATTGTCGACCTCAGTGTCATCGAGCAATTTGCTTATATGCTCGATGAGAGGACTAGATTACGAACTAAACTTGAACAAGAGATTGCTGCACGCAGAAAATGCGAGCAACTTGTTCGCATTTCGTCCAATCTCCCAGACTGTTTAAAACTGAGTTCTCCTTATATTCAGCGGATATTGGATCGCCAAAAGTAAGAAGTTTCTGTTTTGTTTCCTTTCCATATAGTCTTACTTTTCTTTTTTCCCGCTATGTCATGATTGTAGCATATACTTCTTAATGATTTATAGTGTTGGTTTTCTTATACTGAAGAGGATAATGATTGTGCGAAAACAAATGATAGCTTGTTCAGGGGAGTATAATTTTGAACTAAGATCTACATTTTCAATTGTTTTTACAAATCAGAAGATAATTCTTGGAATGGGAGGGGGGGGGGGAGGTTGTAAACCAGGGTTGTTAAGTTTTAAACCACATTGGTTTAAACCAAAGGTTTATATTGGTTTACATTGGTTTAAACCACATTTGTTTAACCATGGTTTAAACCAATTGGTCAAAAAAAATCTGCCTTATTTGTTTGATGACTTGATATTTATTGAGTTAGATTTTGTATCATCAAACAATGCATAGTGTTGTATATCAGTGGTGCACGCACGGAGGGGGCTAAAGGGCTTAAGCCCCTCCCAGAGATCAGATTAAACTCAGAAATGGCCATAACCTCCTTGACCAAAGAGAAGGTCTAAAATTGCATCTTTTGACCTTTAATTTTGGGAATTTTACAAAATATTTGAAAATTACTCTTCTTAAAATACGACTGCTGTAAGATTCTTTTCCCAACAATCAACTTTTCTCTCCACAGAGGAGTCAGCTTCTTTCTTTAAAAGGAGATATTTGTTGTAGCTTTCTTTATTCAATGTTTTTTCTCAATTTGAGCATAATTAAAAGTTGGTGTGTGTCTTTTATGATTTGGAAATTTAAACTGATTTTGTGGTTCAATAGACAAAGAGAGAATGCACTGAGAGTAGGAGAGTGCAATTTTATTCTTCCCTGAAATTGTATAAAGTTGATTTATAATTAAAATAAAAATTGTGTAATAAAATTTTACTGATACGGTTGAAAAACACTGATTTTGCCTATCTATTCACATATTAGAGTTCCATAAAAAAATTCTAGCCCCTCTCAGGAAAAAATCCTGAGTGCTCCACTGGTGTATATAAACCAAGAATATTTAGATGACAAGAGAAAGGAATAACTAAATGAAGTCCAAGGGGACTTAGAATAGGCATAAAATAGCTCTAATTAATAAACATTAATTTTATGAGTCTTCATTGCTGAAATGTGTAAAAGAATACTGTGACGTGCCACTGCAATGAATATCATTACAATGAAATATCCATTTCAACGAAATGCATTTTCAGTCCTTATTTAATTGCCATTACATTACTTGAATTGCATTACAGCAAATATTGCTTGCAACAAAATTTGCTATAACTGGATTTTACTGTGTTTTCATTGAAGTTTGTACTGTCAAATATAAGTAGTACCTTTTTTATTTTTGACGTCTTTTAATCAAGGCTTTTAATTAAAATTATATATATATATTTTTTTTGCTAAGGAAATTGTATTCATAAATGCATTAAACCAGGAGAAATAATGTCTGCAATGAAAAGCATAATAATTTTCTTAAGATCTTGTCTTATGAAAGTGTTCTCACTGATTTATTCGGTTAAATTATTTCATGATCTGTAATATTTTTTAAAAATTTTTAAACAAAATATGTGTTGATCTTTTGTTTTTCAAAGTTGTGTAATGTATATCAGACTTGTGATTTGTTTGTAGATACTGCAAAATACTTTTCATGTACTTTTATTTATTTATTATAGAAAGCTATAGTTATAGAAAAATGTATAGAAAGCTCTACATTTATGAGGAAGTGAAATTAAAAGTTTTCACCCTTAACAGTTTCATTAATTATGAAGAAATTATGTGCAAATATAAATATTACACTTTCATTTCCAATTAATTCTTACAAATAATCTTTAACCAGAATAAACCTGGTTTTTTCCAAAAAAAACTTGTTTTGGTTTTTTCACTAATGTTGTATTTCTTGCAATAAGTGATGCATGAATGCAAAGAGAAATATACCAAGTTTTTTTTTTTATTACAATTTTTGAATGTGTGAGCCTTTTGTTACAGGACAAACATCAAATTTGTAATCCAGTTTGTTCTACCGGGCGGCCACTGACAGAGTGATACTCAAAAATATAGAACAAACTGGATTACAGATAAGATGTATTAAACCTCTAATTCTGGCCCAGATCTATAAATTTTGGTTTCCCCTGCAAAAAATCAGCAGGACCCCTAACACTTGATTTCCATGCCACTAAGAGCCACAGACCCCTTAGTGGTGTGTTCCCTCTTCACCGCATTATGGTGTGTGCGGGTAATTGGATCCGGTTCTTGTCCTGCTCCAATTTCCCCCTATGATATGAAATATAATAAAATATTTAACTCAATAATTTTTATATGGAATTAATAATAAACAATGGAATAGGATCAAATGCAGAGAAGCTCTAAATTAGCAGCTCAAATTAGAAATTAAACAAATAATGGCTTGCAAGGTTTTTTTTGAAAATATTGTTTAAGTTCATTTTTATCAGTTGAACGTATCCCTGTTTTGCCACTTTCACAGTTAATTTAAAACTTTGATAACCTTTTATCTGTTAAAGATTATATCAATTTTTAACAATAGCTAACACTTTTCTTTTTGCCAACCCTTAAAATCGGCAGAAAAAAAAAGAGGCAGAAATTAAATGACAGAAAGGATTTTTTACTTTGGTAAAAATTTGCTTATCTTGGTTCATCACTTGCATTGCATCACTTTTGCAGTTTTGTATTGGAATTATAATTATTTATTTTGACATTGTAGAGATGAATATGAGGAAGAAATCAGGCATCAACAAGAAGCCATGAAGCATGTAAAGGAGCAGCTAAAGCAAGTTCATGAAGATGAGCTACAAAGGCTGAAATCTGAAAATGACAACTTAAATTCAGAGCTTAGTAAAATTAGCCAAAAAGTAATTACGAATGCTTATTATGGAAATTTTTACTCAACAAATCTTGAAAATTCTGAGCAGATAGCTTGTTTTCCTTTTAATTTTAGAGAAGTAAGGGGGGGGGGGAGGGATTTTTAGACGGGTCAGAAAATCCCCCTTTTTTTAATGTCATAAAATGTTAGTAAAACTATTCAAGAATATGTTGGCAAAATTTCGGTGAAAATTTTTGCGTTTTTCTCGAAACAACTTTTTTTCAACTGGTGGGCATTCTAACTCAAAGAGTTATTGACCAATCGTTCTTAAAATTTGTTTAAATACTCTTAATTCAATTATACTCTGTACGAACCTAACTCTTTAATGATATTATTAATAAAAAATAATTTTTTTAGTGAAAGAAATGTGAAAAAAAGGTAGAAAAACAACATTGTAATCAAACGCCTCAAAAATGTGCAATTTTCAACTTTTTGATCACAATGAGGTTTGTATTCTTAGAAAATATGTTTTTAACAAAAAAGAAAAATTATGATGATTACAGATCAAAATTGTGGCTTTGGTAATGCCCACCGCACAACGAGGTCCGATGATTAAACTTTTCTACCAAAAAACTGTTTACCTTTTCCTGATTTGCATAAAACATCTCAGTGTGACATGTATGTACCTGAAATTTCTTTTCAAGGTTACTTTATTTATTATTAGTGTTTAAGTTTGTACAAATTTATGATACACCTTGTACTCATTTTAAACTGTCTTGCATTTTAAAAAACAGCAATGGGGAATTTTGTGTTCATACTCACAGTGTATATCCCCCCCCCCCCCACATTGTTCAAAAATATCTTAGTTTTGATATAAAAGTTCTAACTAATTTTGTAGAACATTGTTTGATCTTAAATGTTTATTTTCCAGTTGCAAGAACTAGTCACACATATAGCAAATAATTCTGAAAAAGATATCAGTGGCCTGCCCTGGGTTCAGAGCATCTTGGTAAGAGAACTTGAAATTAATTAATTTGTTTACTTATTTTTAATTAAGAAAAATAAGAATTTTGTATTGTTGGAAATCATGCATTTGATCAAGCTAAAGCAGAATGGGGTCTGGTGGGGGCACCTTGCCTCTCCCCAAATTTTCATTGATATTTGCTGTTAATGTTTCAAAATACTTATTGTAATTTTTAAACAAACTAGCTTCGTTGCCCGACTTTGCCCGGTCTACTTTGAAACCAAAATTTGTGTCAAGTGACGTATTTTCAACAATCAGGCATTAATAAAAGAAAAAAAAACCATCATGCAAAATTTCCCCTCCAAACAATGACGACATATATAAAAATACTTTTAAGAAATTAAAATAAAATGAGAAAGATGGTTCAAAAAGCTTTACCGTGGAAACACAAAATAAAATGGTTTAAAACTTTAATAGAGAACAGATTTTTGAACTTGATTTAATTCGATTGTAACTTTTTTTTCGAATTCAAATAGAGGGTTAAACTTCCAACCATAAGTCGAGTTAGATCTGGAGTACAAAAAACAGCTCTTTCGAATGTTGTCAAAAAGAAAACTGTGGGACAATTCTTTCGCTTTTTATTGATAGATTTAATGAAGAAAGTAGTGCCTAAATTTCAGCTAAGCCTAAACGGATTCGAGCTAAAAAAGCAAATAACTCCCGTCGTAAGTAATTTAGAGCATTGAAACAAATTGTGTAGAACGCGGGAAATTCTACTCTTTCCAATGATATGTAATATTAATATTTGCAAGTAGTTTTTCACTCCCATTCTCTGGAACTTACGTGAAAATTGGACCTAAATTGGAATAAAAAAAGAACTATTCATCGATTTTTTTTTTTTTTTTTTTTTTGCAAACCAGTCTGCAAACCTTTTCAGAACTTAAAGAAACAAACTGAAAATTTCAGTGCAATCGGCCGGGTAGTTCTTGAGTTTTGCGAGTTCAAACGCACAGACCTTTTTGGAGACTTCATTTTATACTATGTAAAGATGCATTTGATAAGTTATTTTCTATTATTGCAAATATAAACTAATGAGACGATCTCTGTAGCTGTTTTAATTTTAAAGCATAATAATTGTACAGTGTAAATGTATTATCTCTAAAATTATTGGAATCTTCATTTTGAAAAGATTTTACACTAAAGTTGTTAATTTGATAGTTTATTCCCTTCATTTTATGATATGAATTTGTGTTTGACTAGTTTAATAATCTCAACAATTAGAAAAATTATTTTGCTACATTGCAACATTTATTTCTTTTTTTAACATTCCTACATTTAACACTTTTACCTTTTGCCAAAATTTTGCTTTGTGTAAGTTTTAGTTTTTTGAATAAGAATTGACTTTTCTATTGCTAATAAATCCTTATATATTATTTCTGTAGCCTGTTTTTGGTTTCTACGCCAGATTTTCCTCAATTCTTGATTGATTTCTTTGATTTACGCCTTATTTTAAAGCTTATGGTGCTGGCTACTGACGAAAAATAGACCCACGGTCTAAAAAATGTTTTTTTCAGCCGAAAAACCTGTTTTAAAGAACCAGAATAAGGTTTTCGGTTAAACTTATAACTTTAATTTGCACCATGACCGACAGAGCTGAATAGCTTGATCGGCAGAGCGTTCTCTTCGTAACCAGGAGAATGCGTGTTCGGGCCCCCGTCTGGACAATCTGCAACAAAAATTAGAGAAATATTGCGCATTACATGAACACTTAGTTAAGTGAATATCAACTATGAAGGAATAGAATAAATGAGAAGGAAACGCTCCTTGCTGATATGAAACTTGAAGTGACTTTGTGCTAAATTACTTCTGAATTGTACGTTTTTTTTTTCTTTTCTTTTTAAGCTTTGGCCCTGGTAAGAAAATTAAAGCCTAATGTAAGCGAAAATATAAGTAACAGGTTTAAGGTTTCAGACTACAATAGAATTGTTTTTTGTTCAGAAAAAAATAATAAATCGTATATTGAAATATAGATTCTTCTAATGAGTTTTTGACTCTTTGTACAAATAAAAAAATTACTACCTCAATTTGAAGGGTAAAATATATATTTTTTCTTCTTTTTGCAAAAAAACAAATAGCTTATCACATTTTTACTGCATTCGAAAAGCTACGCTTAAAAAAGAGCATAGTTCAATTTATTTTGTATTTTAACCGTGCTGTTAAATGATGAACACGTGCTGCCATCTAAGTCATAACGGTTCAAGCAGCCTGCGGTAACAAATTGTGAAAATTTTCAAGAATAAAAAAATGTTTCTTCAATATCTTATCTTATATATTATTCCCTTCTCATTTTAAAACTTATCAGGCTGGCTGATGAAGAAAAATAGACTTACGCTCGAAAAATCAAGTTTTCGAAAACGCCCCTTGCTGTTTCAAATTTTTGATGCTGCCTGTAGTTCTTATGCATTTTTTAAAAGCAAAGTTCTAATGCAGTTTTCCATTTTTTATGTCGCTTTCGGCAAAAAAAAAAGCCTGTGTGTGTGTTCATATTTTAATAAAGCTTAAAAGCACTGAACTTAGTTGTTCGGTTAAATTGATAAGTTTTTTTCGGTAGAGCGTTCGGCTATAAACTATCTGAACTTCGGGCAAGTTTGGGCTGTCCGATATAATATCAAATTTATATTAGTACTACACATTACATGTACTCATAACATACAAACGTAATAAAATAAATGCAGTGGGAATGCTACTTGGTGTTTCGACTCCTTTATGCAGGCTACAGTTATCATTTGGATAAGTTGACTGTTAATCGAAGGGTGTTCTTCCTTTTTTTTAAACTTTGACTACATCCAGACCACTCAGCATAATGTAAGCATAAAAAAGTATTAGATTTACCTAAAGGAAATCCTTTTTATGCAGAAAAACATTTTCATTGTATGCTGAAATGTAGATGTTTCTAATAGCATTGTTCGAACTTTTGTACAAATGAAAATATACTATGCCAAATTAAAACTACGAGTTTCACCCAGTAAACCTTTAATTTTTTATTCGTGCAAATGCGATATAAAGCATTAAAATTATTATCAACTTCATTAGCAAGAAATCATTTTCTACTCTGCTTTCTGCTGAAAAAAAAATACATTTTGTCTATGTTCGAAAAATTACACTTAAAAAACGGACTCAGTTCAACTGGTTTTGGTTTTGAATTTTTAGTGTTCGATTAAAAGAGAAACATGTGCGGGCATTTAAGCCGTAACTGTTAAAGCAATCTTCGATGTGAAATAGTTCAATATTCAAAGATGAAAACACTTATTTTCAATCTAATTTATTACTTCTCTAGAATGTTCGTTTCAATCGCTACGTGAGATGTTCGTCATTCTTTAATCAAATTCCATGCTTTTTGAATAATTTTAAATCGTATCATGCTGGTTAATGACAAAACATAGAAGCATGATCGTATTTATGTATTTATTTTTTGGCAAAAAGCTTTTTTGCTGTTTTTTACTACGCATTCCTTCAATGAATAGCTTTCGAAAAGGAAGGCGCAATTGCTAGGTTTGTTGGGGTGTCGGGCTGTTACTCAGAATGGCGCCAATTCAAATCCGTGCCAATAAATATCTCTTTAATATTTCTTATTTTCCCGTCAGATGCTCACATGGGCAGGACTCTGTTTGCCACAACCTGTTTTTTTACATGCACAATTATTGCTTTTTCACGAGTCACTACTCAGCCACACTTTTAATGATATTTATGTTTGAATTGAAAATATGTACGACCAAAAGGTGAGCGATGATCAAATTATCACAACGTTGTATTTAACGAGGTTTTGTTACTGATGTCTTTAAATTACATGCCTTCTCTTCTGCGCTTACTTTTTTTTCGGTTCTTCTTCATAATGTTCTTCCTTTGAAATTCTTAAAGAGCGAAATACCTTATGAAACGATTCGAAGCACAGTGCGGAGTTCCGCACGGGTCGACTAGTATATTTTAGTTTAACTAAATTAAAAAACAAATATCTTCTCCATCATTTTCTTGTGTGTGCTTGGAATAAGATCATAGCCCTTAAACGTTGTAGTTGAATACCTTCTGTACCAATGTAACTACACACTACTGTTTAAGAACTTTTCAACTTCAAAACTCATGTTCAAATTGGAAACTAGATTAATTATGGGTTCATTAATACTTACTGTGTGAATTATATTGCTGATGTGATGTAGAATGAAAACAGATTTGTTTTGCAAATAAGGTTGTTCTCAAAAAAAAAAAAAAAAGAAAGAAAGAAAGAAAAAAAAGTTTATTTGAACTTTTAATATTTTGAAATATATAGCCTATTTTCTACAACTTTCAATGATTTTTTACTTAAAAATTAATAAAGTAATTTATTACGTAATAAAATTTATTTCATTTATTAACATTATTACTAATTGTAGGATATCTTTTTGAAAAGCAATGAATTAAGTTCAGTTATTTTTCACTTAAAATGTATACAAGTTTAATAAAAGCAATTAATGAAAATATTTATTTTGTTAAAAATAACAAAAAGTTGTAAAAAAAGTAGGATCAGAAACAGAACATTTTAAAACCACCTTCCATTATAATGATGATGCATGTAGTCCCAATTTCTACTCCATAGATGCGATGTTATTTTAACATTCATTAAAATATTTGAACAGAACTATTCATTTCAACGTAACGTTCAAAATTAAGTTTCATTTTATCCAGGGCATCCCTGGTGTATCAATATAGGTTATGATTTAGATATTTCTTGAGTGATATTACATTAGTACCGCTTTTTTTTAAGGATGGTTCACATGAAAGAGAGATGAACAAACTCAGGGATGAAGTGGATAAGCTGAAGTCATTGTGCCAAGATCAACAGAAGCAAATCCGTGAACAGTGTGAAACTGTACGTCTTCTTGAGAGAACTAATAAGCAGCTTGAAATAGATAATGAAACTCTGGCATTTAAGGTACAATTTTTTTCTCACATTATTCTTAAGTGTTCTTTAACTACAAGCAAAAAAAAAATCTATTGACAGCCCATTACCGAAAATTATTTCTCCCAAGCATGATTTGTAATGACTTTGAATGTGTTATGGTTAAAAAGGGGAAGTTGCATTTTTTTTAATATCTACTGATAAAAAAATAATTTAAAAAAAAATTAATTTGAATTTTTATATCTTGAATTCAAATTATGTTCAAATTATCACGAGTGTGTGTGTCGTATATGTGTAAGTGTCTGTATGTATGTGTGTTTGTGTGTGTGTATGTGTAGTTGTGTATGTATGTGCATATGGGGTATGTGTGTGTAGGCATGTGTGTTTGTGTCTGTGTGCAGGCATGAAAGTGTGGGTAGTTTTGTGTGTGTGTAGGTTTTTGTGTGTGTATATGTGTAAGTGTCTGTATGTTTGTGTGTTTGTGTGTGTGTGTAGTTGTGTATGTATGCGCGTGTGTGTAGGACATGGATGCATCCTGGAGATGGCTTTCGCTATAGGAGCAGCAGCTTGAGGAGCCCGCCTGTCCACGGTGATGGTGCAGAGGGTGGCGGTGGGAAAAATGATAGGACATCAAAACAGTCAAATGAAAGCAATAAGCAATCGTGATTGCTCAATAAATAAAAACATGATGCATGCATGTGAATCTGTGAAATTTGTAAGCTTCTAAAGAATGTTATATTTATGTTTATCAATATTTTTTGTGTCCTATCCCAGACATATTTACAATGAATCCATTCTATTGAATTTGTTTTTTAAAGTTCATCCTAATCTTCTAAGTGTAGTAAAAATTAATTTAAATTACTTAGAATCCTAAATATTTTTTTTTAACTTAGCACTCGAGAAAATAAATTGAGCGACTCAGTTGTAATTTTCACTATTCATGACTTTCTTTCAAAGATGATACTTATTTGTTTTGGTTCCATCAAAAAAACTTTGACATGAAAGTTCTGAATTTGTTTTAACATTTAGTAAAGTTACACAGTAGCAAGGACAAGTGTCACCTCTTTTTGCGTCGAAATGTTACCCATAGTATTGAAAAATGTTTCTACAAGAGCTAGTAATCGAAATAAAGACATAGGAAATTTATTTATTTAAGAAATACTGTAGAAGCTTTTATTTTCACAATCCTCAATTTTTGCGAAAATGACAATATCAGTTACCCTTATTAGTTTGTCTTTCTCAAAAAGGAAAAAAAAAAAAAAACTTACTGTTTATACGAAAATGTATTTCTGCCAGTACCAGTTTTCTGGAACAGCTTGAAAATTACTTGTCACTTCTTTTCAATATATCTGGTACTGCAATACTTAAAGCAGAACTTAAAACTACAACCTAACTTTTAGTTTTGATTATCTGGTTCACAGAGTTCGTACGAGTCATGGAAATCCTGGAAAGTCATAAAAAAAATAACAGAATTTCAGACCTGGAAAAGTCATGGAAAATTGAAATTTTCATTGAAAGTCATGGAAATTTATTTCAAGTCATGGAAAAATGTCTTGGACAAAGAGATAGGAACAGTAGCTAAAGGAACATTAGAAATCTTGAGTGATTTAACAGTATAGCTCATAAATGCTATTAAAAGTGGAAAATTGAACCATCCAAAAATCAAATCTGAATTTTGAAATCTCATTGCGTCTACTTCTGTCGCAGCCACTTGCCATTTTTTGCGATGTGGTTTTACTGCCTGGACATCACTTATTTTGAATTTTCTGTTATTTTCAACACTTCTTATGTTTCATATTCTGTAGTAGCAAAATTTCACGTTCTTAGTTTTGCCACACCCACTCAAAAAAAAAAGCAATTCAATTGCATGCGAGTTCGATTCCAGCACTCGTAAGGATTTAATTATTAAATTTATCAGAATTTATCCTAATTTACTGTATGTTTTAGAAAATAAAGATCTTAAGTCAGGCGATAGAATGCAGAAAAAGAGGAATTCTAATGCTCTAAAACAGTAGTGCCCAACATACGGCACGCAAACCTAATCCATGCGACCTACTGCTACGTTCAATGTCGGGAATTAAACATGTTCTAGAATTTCTGAACCTATTAATTTATATGCATTTGAAAATATGCAAATTTGTAAACAAAACAAATATACTTTTGAATCGGAAGATTGATTCATTACTGAATGGTTTTTTCAAAAAAGATCTGGTTTAGAAACATAAAGAACTAAACTATGTGGCTTTACTTTAAAGAACCAAAATACTGTCAAGTTACATAGATTATTAAAGGCACTGTTGATTATAAAAGGTAACTTTTGAAGCAAATTTATTGAAACTTAGTGATGTCTCATTCAACTTTTGTCCCATTCAATATCATTCTGCCTGTTTTTTAAAAAAATATTTGACATTTAAGCATCATCATATTCACTTCACTGCATTTTTACTTTACTTAAATTTATATGATGAAGACAAATAAGAATAGTTTAGTTTTTCAAGTGTGCACTTAAATTTTTTTTCATTATGAATTAGTGCCTCAATGAGGCTGTGGCATTCATATAGACGTTTTGCTAATGCTCATTTCCAAATATTATCAAGTTTGAGATTAAATAGTGCTACTCTCTTAGTATAATGAGGTCATGAAAATTTTCATTGAAGTCATGAAAAAGTCTTGGAAAAGTCATGGAATTTTTTCATCCAAATAGAGTATGAACCCTGGCGTTCAACAAAATACAAATTACATCAATTATGGAATATTTTATAGTTTCATTAATAACTTGTACCCTCTCTTATAAATCAAACCTAGTAATTTTAGTTCAAAAAATAGGTCCTAAATTTTTGTAACAAAATTCTAGCATGTTATAAAACAACTGTTTTATTTTATACATTATTCCTTTGAAATTCATTTGATTTTTTATTAGTATAAATTCATTAAATCTTTGCATTTATTGTAATTGGGATAATGCTAAGAATGGAATGCTCAGCAAAGTAACTGATTTATATCTAAGTCTGAAACCAAAACATATTAACTTTTATGATTTTCAATCAATTTTGGTTGATGGTTATAGTTTGAAAATTTTTTATTGGTAAGTTCTTTTTGTCGAACATTTTCAAGAGAGCTCTTGATCTTCATTGGGAATTAGCGAATTGTTTAGCTAAGCTAGGCTCATAGCCGTTGATAAGGCACCCTAATGGGAGATTGCTGTGACCTCTTAAAAGTTTCCTTATTAGGCAAATTTAATCTGTCCGTGCAGCAATTGTTTTTTTTCCTTTTGCATTATGATTGATGGCTCTTCATTACATTTATTTACACTTGTGCACGTTCATATTTCATCATTTAATAAACTTTAGTGTTTCATTTGGTAAATAGAGAATTTTCCCCTGCCATAATTTTTAGTTATAGGCGCCCCTGCCTGTTGATAGTCATTGTGTGTTTGGAAGTAAATGGGTTTACTTCTTTCTCTGTAAAAGTAATGCCAAATGCTTTTTGAAAAATGTGCAGTGTGTTTTCTATAGGCTTAAAAATTTTCATCAATTTTATAACTTCATAAGGAACATTTTCCTTTATTTTAAACTTTTGGACCAAAATTTTTTTTGAAATTTTAGGCTGGTGAAATAGTAATTACCACTTATATTTAGGACTAGTGGTACACGCACGGCTTTGCCAAAATAGAAAGGTCTTTTGGTTTGCCTGTATATTTACAAATAATGTATGGTAACTTTATTGTCAATTCGCTTGTACCCATGTTGCGGTTGCACATTATGATAATTTCGTATCTCGCCAATCGGCTTGTGCCCTTGTTACGATTCCACGTTTTGATAATTTCGTAATTTACTCGTCCATCTTGTGATAGTTTTGTTCTTAGAATTGGAATAGAAAAAGAACCACATCGAATTTTCGAAAAATCGCTTCAAGGTGCACACCCTTATGCTACAAACTAACTTTGTGCCAAATTTCATGAAGATCGGCCGAACGGTCTAGGCGCTATGCGCATCACAGAGATCCAGACATAATCCAGACATCCAGACAGAGAGACTTTCAGGGTTATTATTAGTAAAGATACCAGTAAGCAATTTCCAAAGTAAACCAAGTTTTACCTTATATGTAGATTGCTATGTACAGTTGATAAGCAAGCTATTTTTTCTTCAAGGAAAAGGCATTGCCGATTTGTCAGTTCAATGTGACTATTAAAGTTTTTCGAAATAACATTTTTTCCGTTTATGCTATCCGTCATGCTATGGATATGAAAAATTATTGCAAAGTTGCATCTTTTTTTAGGTGTCGCATTTGTTTTTGAATAACTTTTTTAAAATGATTTTAGGTCTCCATCTTTATGCAAATCATTCAAAATTCTCATTGTGAGATTTTGTATTTTGGTTTTTGCATTATATTACTGTTTGAAACAGTTGGGGAGATTTGTTCAACAGCAGATCTTGATCTATTGTAAAAATTTAAATTAAAATTTACAGTTCTTTTATAATTTGTAACTATTTAATGTCTTAAAGCTGAAATTTTGCTATTTTCAGTTATCAGAGGCTCTTGCTCAGTTTGACGAATTAGAAGACCAACTGAGGCGCGAGGCTACTCGTGCTAGAAGTGAGTCCTTTATCAGTTTTTCATAAATATCCAGTTTGATTTTAAGCAATCAAGAATAAATTTATGTTTAAAATTACCTTAAGTAGAAAATGAAAATACAGTAAAAGTCTCCTAATGCGGACACTGAAGGGACAATTTTTTTTGTCCACGATAGAAGGGTGTCTGTAGGACGGGTTTAATAATGTTATTTGCCTTGGAATCTGGGAATTGAAAATTGTCCGGATAAGAGGTGTGTCCGTTGGGAGGGGTTTTACTGTATTATTTCCACAGTACTATGGATAATGTGGGACATGTTTTCATTTGCCTATAAAACATTGTAATTTACTCTTTCTCCTTTTAAAGTCTTTTGAAACCAAAAAATCTTTTCAATTTTTCATCTATAGTTGGAGCAAACCTAACCTAGCAACATTGTTTAGGCATCGCAGATTGTAATCGCAGCATTACATTGCCGCCAGGGTAGGTTTGCCCCAACTATAGCTTGTGAAAAGTTAGTCCAGAAGTAGGATAAATATAGGGAGTTTCATAATGACGTTTAAATTCATTCAGCTTTAGTCAGTACTTCCCAAAAGAATAGTTTTATAAAGTTAAAAAAAAAAAAAAATTTTAACACATTTTTTTTAATGTGTTTTTTTTTTTTTTTAAAGATGGGGGAGGGGTGCATGAGGTACATTGAAACCTTTTTTTAAAATCCATGTGCGTATTTGATTATCTAATCTTATCAATGGGGTTCTTGAAATTATCAGAACTGTTAATTATGCAGGGGGAGGTCATGACAAAGACTGCCATTGAAATTTTTAGGAAGGTGGAACTTTGAGGGGTGTTTTTCTCTATTTTTTTGTCAGGGGGGGGGGGATTTTCTTTCGGGGTGTTTGTAGTATTTGTTGGGGGGTTCGCCCATGCTCTTAGAGGGGATGGGCAACCTTGAATTATAAACAACAACATTGATGCTAAACAGTTTAAAATTTTCAGCAATATTCCAAACTTTTTGAAGGGAAACATGGGAAACCAATCATATTATTATTAAATGTTTACCTTTGTGTGAGAAGTTAAATACATTAATACACTTTTAAAATATACAAGTAGCAATAGCATTGCACCCATGTTTTTCCGTATTATAAGGAACCCCTTTTTCAGTGCAGAGAAATGAATTTAATGAATGAAGAGGCATTGAGTAAAAGGATTTTGTTGCATGTCTCTTCATGATGTGTTTGAATATTTTTAACTTCTTTTTTCTTCGACTTACAATGCTATTTATTTTGTAGGAGAATCTCTGTTTAAGCAGTTGGCTGCCAAAGATTCAACAAATGTTAAGAATAACATAAATAAGATTTTAGATAACAGACCTAATGGCCAGGTAAAACTTTAATAATAATTACCATATTATAACCAAGTTTAATTTATTTAACTTGAGTTCATTAATATATTATGTGTACAAGAGGGCTTCAAAAAGGCAGGTAACAAGAGCTCTGACAGGTGTGCAGATTCTCTGTATCAATAAAACTCACCGTGAAGATAACAAAGATGCTCAGAGCTTTCAAATGGCACTGGTGGATGGAACTGGATGTCCACTAAGAGGACAAAATGCCAGTTAGAAGATGATTATGTTGAGAGAAACATATTTCACCAATGAAAGTATAATGGTTTTTGCATTGAGAGGTATTGAACCACCCTTCTTACAGTCCTGACCTCACACCAAGTGATTTCCATCTCTTTGGACCTTAAGAGCAGGGCCGGATTTAGGGGAGGGCAGGCGGGGCTACTGCCCCGGGGCCTCCACAACAAAGGGACCCCCACAATAAATTTTTTACAAAATATCCTAACTTTCACGAGTCCAAAATATCGGATATATATATATATAAGTCAGGGCCGCGCCAAGCCTGATCGGCACCGTCGTGCAAATGTCTTTTGAGCGCCTTTATGCTCTGGCGTTCGAGGAAAATATAGTTAACACCTGGTGGGAGGATTTGTAGACAAATATAAAAAGGAAAAAAATACGTTTGGCATTTAGTTTATACAAGAAAAAAAAAATTGTGAATATTTAATTTCTCAATATGGTGTACGTTTTTACTTCATGTCTCGAAATTATTTTGAGTTCAGCAGCTCCTCTGATATTCTAATGCGTTTTGGAAGAAGAAAATATATTAATATCTAAGTTAAAGCCACTTTGAATATCTATCTAATCTCTAAGTGATGAATAATTAATAAAACTTTTATGTATGTCAAAACATGACAACAGGAGCAGTGACGAAACTAAAAAATAGGTTTAGAAGGCACAAATTGAAAAAAAAATCTCTTTTAATAAGAGGGGTTTGGGGATTCTCCCCGGAAAATTTTTGAAATTTGTAGTTTGAAAAACACAATTTTAGACGGTCTTTGGTTGTGTTATGAGGAAGAAGGGTACAAGGCGATCTGCGGAAATTTACAGAAGTTGAAGCCTTAAAACAAAATTGTATAGTTCATATCTATAAACGTTAGAATAAGGAATGGAACTCTGAGATTCTACCCGATCGTTTTTTTCTTTGAAAAATAGACAGAAATCAATTCCCCTTTTCTCCCCATCAATTTTTCAAAATTGAACAAAAACGCATTTAAATACAAATTTGAAGATTTTTACAAAAAGGGAATTCTGGAGCTCCCTTCCTGAATTTTTTATCAAAATTAAAGTCCTGAAAACCTAAGCAGTAGTCTATGATATTAGGAGAAGTGTTCAGAGACTATTCTAACTTAAGATTTTCAAAAGACTTATGAAAAATTTAAGTTTTGATGACATTTAAGGAAGGAGGTTCGGAGGCCTTTGCCCGAATATTTTCTAAAAATGAAGTCTTAAAAACGTGATTGTAAGACCATATTTGGTAACATTAGGGCTGGCAATCTTTCGAAATTGAAGCTCTAAAAACGCAATTTAAGTGATTTTCGAACGGAGTTTCAAGCAATGTTGTTTCGGATTCGCGAGCTTTCTCGAAATTTTGTGAAATTGAAGATCTGGAAACGAAATTTGAGATGCTCCGTAATGCTTTTAGCGGAGAGGGGGGGGGAGAGAGCAATTCGGCAGAGTAGCATTTTGAAAACTTTCTTATTTTCAGGCGAACTAAAAAAATAAAGAAATAATGAAATAGGACGGAGGGGGAGTAGCTGACCAATATGTGGATATTAAAGTTTTATCCCAACATCATTATTTTTTCCTTATTTAAATCACTTTGTTGGACGCTTCCCCCCCCCCCCCCTCAGAAGTAAATATTTTTGAAAAACATTCAACTAGGCATTCTGGAGGGAAGGGGGCACGGGGCGGTGCAACCAAAGGCTGTCCTCTGGACCCCCCCCCCCCCCGGTTGCGCCACGGAATAGGAAGTGACTGATTATATCTCTGAATTAAAGGATAATATTGCAGAGGATATTCCGCCTTAAAATCTGAAACTGAAACTTGCCGTTAAAACGAATACTTCCAACTTACGAAATCGTTAAAAAGGCATTGAATTTAATGTCCGACAAACACACTGTCCAAAGCTCTTTCTTAAATTTAATACACAAATAGGTGAAGAAAAAGGGGATGGAGGAATTGAGTAATTATGATCAAGTCGTTATTTTTCGGCACTAAAAGTTAATCTAAATTATTGTCTACAAAAAGTGCATATTATGCACAAGTAAATAATATGCTAATGCGCTTACCGTATGTTTTAATGTATGATAAAATGATGCAGTGGAATTACCAGAAACAGTAGTTAAAAATCACAAAAAAACATATTGCACAAATTATAACATATTAACCGGAAGAACAAAAATGGGGAATAACAAATTTCTTGGGCTGCTTCGTATGCTCAACCTTGTGAAATTATAGACATACCAAAATAACATTCATGGCTCCACATATGAAGAAAAATGCCGATGTATGCATTAATTAGCATCACGTGTTTTCAGTGTAAAAGATTGCGCTTTTGAATAGCATATTCAGACACAACAAGGCATTTTCCCCCCTCATAGATAGGCAGCAAGGATGATTGTTTGTTTTAATGAGCAGTATAATTTCACAGGTACTTTAATAGAAAATGAAAAGTTCAATTTTATTTTTTTGGTTGGAGATTTTTTTCTCTCATTTGGAACATTTTTGATTCGTAGAGCTCGGCGCCTTTTTGGCTCTGGCGCCGTCGTGCGTCGCACGACCTTGCACATAGGGACGGCGCGGCCCTGATATAAGTATCGGATTTTTTCGAAAATATGATCTTTTCGAACCCTGATTAAGGGCCTCCACTCCTTCGTTGCCCCAGGGCCTCCACACTTCCAAATCCAGCCCTGCTTAAGAGGAACATTTGGGAGATCAGAACTTCAGAACTGATGCTACGGTTCAGCAAGCCATCTTGATGCTGTTTCACATTCTTGACGACGATTCCTTCTATGTTAGACCTCCAAGTGTTTCTTTAAAGGTTCAAAGTGTTAGAAATTATATGTTGCTAGGTCGGGGCTATAAGGAGAGTGATACATTACTTCCTAATGCAAAAACCTTATCAAACTTTTTGCTTCATTGGCGGTACTGTTTCGTTCAATGCAGCCATTTTCCAACTGACATTTTGTCCGGTTAATGGATATCCCACCCATACCATATGAAAGCTCTGATCATCTTCATTATCTTCAGTGTGATTTTTATTCATACAGAGAATCTGCAAATCCATCAGAGCTCTCATTTCCTTATTTTTTGAAACTCTTATGTTTATCAAAGATGAATTTGTAAATGCTCCAGCACCAGAACCCAAGTGTGGGTCCTTTATATGGAGGTTTACAAAACAAATTTAGAAAAATTAATATACAGATTTGATGTAACTTACATGTTTTTTTATATTGTTATTATTTTTATTTATATTCATATAAAAAAAAATAATAATAACATTTTCGTTGGAGTTAAGTATCATGTATCATGCTTTTTTCAACTGAGATCTAGGTTGAAGCTTTTAGTCTGTCTCATAGTGCTAGTCATCATGGTCTAGCTCATAGTGCTATGCTTTTATGCATGAGTATTAAAAGGAGAACAATATATGCCTCCTAAAACTTTCGATGTATTGGCCCAATTCATATGTCATGTATAAAGCAAGTTCATTTAGCACGCACTTGTGACAATTGCGGAAAAATTTAGCCAAGAGCCAAATATCCTAAAATTTTCATCAGTTGCCAAATATTGCACCTTTTCTTGCTTAGGAGCACACTGAAAATATGGTTATGGAATAATATCCAGGGGTGCCTCCTCTTTCTCCTTTTGATCTAGGGACAAATTTTTTAGCTCTTGCAATGAAGGAAATATTGAGTGAATTTGATTACCAACAATACTTTGAACTTTGTATTTAGGGTATGAAAAGAAGTGAAGACGGGAAAGACGCAGGACCGTCTTGGTATTTCTGCCTGGACATGCATTTAATAATATTTTAATTCTACTTTGAGGAAACCAATTTTTGAATTTTCCGCATATAATTTAAAAATTCTCAATTTTTAAATTATATGCTCCCCCAAAGTGCGTCATTGATGTATATATCTCTGAAAAATTTATAAAAAATTGTGATTCTAATGGGAAAAGGTAGTTAAAAAATACAGTGAAGCACCATTTATATGTTTCTCTTTTATACGTTTTTATCAATTATACGTTTTTTAAATTGGTCCTTGTGGAGTCTAATACGCATTAACCTATACCTATTATACATTTTTTCATTTGTACACTTTTTTCATACAGTCCCTTCAAAAACGTATAAACGGTGCTTCACTGTATCTCATATGTTTAAGTTTGCTCAAAAGTTCCACAAAAGTTTTTTAAACAAACTAATTATTTTTTTAGCTTCTAATTTCAAGGAAAATCAACAATTTCATTTTGCATTTCATTAAAAGGTTAATTATATCAACAATCTTTTTAATTTACACTGATAATAAAAAGCTTAGTTGTTTCAAATGCATATTATTTCGATCTTATTATATTTTGTGGGCTCTTTTGAATTATTATTTTTGTAGTATATATTTTTT
The DNA here is from genome assembly GCF_026930045.1 of Uloborus diversus. Taxonomy (NCBI): domain Eukaryota; kingdom Metazoa; phylum Arthropoda; class Arachnida; order Araneae; family Uloboridae; genus Uloborus; species Uloborus diversus. Next base: position 52,580,423 of record NC_072738.1, on the reverse strand, counting down.
AAGCAATCATATTTGCATATTTTAAAGAATCAAATAGTTCAAAAGCGTTTGTTAAATTATAGGATTCAGCATTTGGGGATCAGGTGAAGCAGTTAAAAGAAGAATCCACAAACTTGAAGGAACAATTAGAGTCTGTGCAGAAGCAACTTGAATATATGCAATTGAAATACCAGCAACACAAAGAAAGGTACAGGGAAAAAATGTACAGGCTAAGGTAAGTTATATGAAGTTTGTACTTCTTTCCTTCTTTATTGGCGGGATTACTTGCTGCATCTTTGATCGACATTTCTTCAGTAGTTAAAAATTTCAGCATTCTTTTGCTCATTTCTATAAAAGGTGAGAATGCAAAAATTCACTAAAAGTTGTGAGTGTCTGAAATCTGTGAGCAGCCAAACTTTTTCAAGGGAAGAATTTAACCGGTTTAGTCCTCTCCCTGGGGATAAGACAATGTTCTTATTCCGCATGACATGATGGACAAGGACGTAATTTCCGGTTGATGTGTTGTAACAGTTAACTGTTTTAAAAGTTAAATTTTCTGAAGTGCAGCATTTACTGCTGATGGGGCGATTATGATCAACTTTTTTTTTGTACGCTGTACTGTTTATCATTCGGCTACTCTTCACTTTCTTTTCTTAATAGTTAGTGCAAGCGCAAAAACGATTTTAAACATCTCTGACTGGATTTCCCTGCACTTGGCATCTTATAATCCTTTTATATTTTCCGAATTCCTTCGTGTCAGAATTTCCTGATTGGATAAAAAATCGCTTAACAGGCATTTTTTTTTGCAAGGGATGGCTAAAAGTTCTTATCTGCTACTTTTGCAGGATATTTTCTGATTTTCTACTCCCCTTTTGCACTAATTCTAATAGAGCCAATGAAAGGAACTTATCTTTGAATAATAACTATTAAAAGCTATTTTTTTTTGCCAAAAGAGATGGAAACCTTTTAATTTAAGTACGACCCTCAATGTCCTTAGACATTAAAGAAGCAAAGAATAAAAATAGCAACAAAAATTTCCTCAGACATTCGAAAGTTAAGTGATTGCTTTACTTCTAAAAATCAGACAAACCACAATCAGGACAATAAATATCAAAAGCTGGTTGCCTGAAAATTCAAAATAAGCAAAGTGAACTTTGAGTTAATAAAAAAAAATCCATTATACAACATATGCAGTGATTTGTGACCATCCAAAAGTTTTGACAGAAGCAGAAACTAGAGTTTAGCAAAGTAGAGATATCGCATTTCTCCTGTATTTAAACTTGAGTTTGATGTCCAGCTATAATACAGGAGCAGTAAATATACAGGGTGTTCCGTTCAAAATCAGATTCAGAGTTAGGATATTGAAAGTTTGATGTGAAAATAAAAGGGAGTTAAAAATACAAAATTTAACTTTTTATATGGGCCTCAGGTCCCCTAACTTATGTTCAGAGAAATAATCTCCATTGAAAAATAATTCCAACACATAAAGTTTGAAATTCGTACGACCAATATTGACCAATATTCACCGAGGTATGAAACACACCACTTTTCACTCACCATCAATAACACCTTTTGGGGGAAAATATAGCAGTTAGCAAGTGTTTAAAATTATATGAGCACATAGAGAGTGGTTTTGCAAATTGTTCGAGGTTTTGTGGTGTGTTTTCGCGTATCACAGCATAACATTTGCATTTAGTTTTGAATAGCAATCAGAAATAGAAATACCTTGTTTTTCTTATTTTGACGACCTGTCATTCTTCTGAAAGAGCGATAAATTCCAATCTCATCTTATGTATGGTTCCTGAAACTTTGAATTGGAATATCTCCTTGAGTTTTGTTCGCACAAATGTCAAGTTTTTTGTGTCAGTAATAGTTTTCAATGGAGATATTTCCCTAAATATAAGTTAGGGGACCAGGGGCCCATATGAAAGTTAAGTTTTATATTTTTTAACTCACTTTTATTTTTACTTCAAACTTTCAATATCTTGACTCTGCATCTGATCTTGAACATTTTTGCAATTGGAAGTATACATCTGGGACTATAGGTTGCAAAAATAAAGGTCTTGCAGGTTAAAACGGAACACCCTGTATATGTTACTTTTTAAAAGATGCAGAAGAAAATATGAAACAAATAGATGTGTAAGTTTAAAAAGAACAAAGCTGTTCAGATGTAACATTTAAGAAAGAGCAATCAGTGATTTCACAGCATTTAAATCTTAAGATACAAATAGCATGAAAACTTCAAGTGTTTGTATTGATAAGTTAACTTCTACAAACATTACCTTTTGATATTTGTTTGTTTTCACGAAGATGTGACTGATATGGAACAAAAGACAGAGCAGGAGCAACTAGTGCTTCAGTGGTTCTACAGAACATCTGAAGCCCAACCACTTCGGAAATTCTTAATCAAAATACAATTAGTCAGAGTGCAGTATAGCACAAAAATATGCCCTGGCAAGAGGCAAGCTCCTACAAGCCATACATTTTTACCAAAGGAATGATGAATTCTATCAGAAAAGAGTGGCAAGATATTTAGAACAAGATATAACACAATAATTAAAGGCTTTGTCTGTTGTAGTGGAATTTTATTTAGAAATAAAGTAGTTAAACTTAAAGTTCAAAGTTCTTCATTCTAGTATTACATCTCTTGCTCTGTTTTGCTACAAATATAATAATATGTTCGTGTTCTTTTCCCTCCTAATCGCTCAGTTGCTTTTCTGAAATTATCATTTAGGGAAGTCCAAGATCAAGAGCACAGAGAATGGAAAGAACGCTTTGAAAATTGTGAAAAAGAACTTTCAATATTGAGAGAAATGCTGGCTAGAGAACAGGAATGGCGAGTTCAAGTTGAAGCAGACTGCAGAAAGTTAAAAAATGATAATCAACAGTTAAAAAGCGGGTAAGTTGTACGTGAAGTCAAAACTTCTTAAGTATTATTTGCAACACATATTGTGCCTAGTGGATTACTGGAAGAATACCCTCAGAAAAATTGATGGGAACATCATTAAATTTAACTAGGTCTGTTGTTTTCTTAACAAAAAATACAATTTGCCTAAATGTATATTTCTATACTTAGAAAAACATTAAAAAATAAATGGGTAACACTCATGAGAGAAGATTAAAATACTCTTCAAATTGAATTGTGTACTTCAATATACAACATAAAGGAATAAATATATCTATTTTTAGACTTACACATTCTAAGAAGAAATAAATATGGCTTCCCTAACATTGCGGCTATCTACAACAGAAATATTTTGCACATAAAAAATATTTCAATTCCCTGGGGCAACACTCATGAATTGCATATAAGTACACAAACTGCATTGAAATTTTAAACTATTAGATGAGCAGCTCAGTAAAATATGTTTCAGCTGTGTGTAACTAACAAATATTACTTCCTTTTTCAATGCACAAAAAGTAAATGAGCTGCTTGAAAGCATTGAAAAAAAAAAAAAAAAGGTAAATGAATTTTATAGTCAGTACAAGGAAATTTCTTTTACTAGCTAACTAAAGTAATAGAATAGGGTTATTAATCTACGATCATGAGGAAAAAAAGCAAAAAACACTGAATGCAATGAATTTAGTGTGAAACAATGCCTTACTATATGCTTTTGCAATGCAATGGAAAAAAAAAATACCCACATAAAACTGAATGGATAAATTTAGGACACCAAACTGTCAATCATTTTGAAAATCACCCTAATAAATTTCATAATTTTTCTAAATAAGGTCTGAATTACAAAAAGGGGAATATTTTCTTAGCATCGCTGAAAATACATAGTTCAGAATGCATATTCATGATGGCTATTAAAGCTTAGTAATATTCCAAAATAAATAAAAAAAGTAACTCTTTTACTTTATTTTCATTAAATATTTTATAAAACACTTTTTGTTTATGTAATACGTATTGTATAAAATATATTGAAAACATAAACTACTTTGGTAGTATTACTTTTGTACCTTCTTTAGAGATAGTTTAATATTCTGTTTCTGCACTATGACCTACTGATAAATATGCCACATGAGTGCATGTAAAACCAAATATTGTAACTGTCTTATTTACAGGACAGATTAGTTTTTCAACATTGACAAAACTTTCATTACGTCATATCTTTTTAGTCTATGATAATCTTCCATTTTTTCTACAAACTTTGTTTTTATCATTATTCACTTTTTTCACAAGTTGTCAAATTTTTCTTTCATCAACAAACTGCTGTATACTTTATTCAAGTTCATAACATTTGAGGACTAATTTGTGAAAGGGGAACATATCCATTTTCCAAAAGTGTTCAGGAGGTGAGACAAACGAATTAGGGTAAGAGCAAAATAGTTTTTATCAACTTCGCTGGGTATCAATTTGAACACAAAAGCACAGCAAATCATGGGCCAGAGGAAGAAATGTTTGTGTAAAAAAAAAACGAGTAAGAAATGTTTGTGTAAAACAAAAAAAAAAAAAAAAAAGAAAAAAAAGGAGATATTGCCATCTTAATTTTGGATATGTGCCCTTTTGAATAAAAAACTGCTGAATGTTGAAAATTCCAATTTCACCAAAACTCTAATATTTCACCTTCTTGTATTCTCTAATCAAAGTACATGAACCTAAAAGTAGTGAATTAAAATTTGGGAATTTTGGACATGTATTCCTTTGGATCTAAAAGTCTTCGTACTACAGATTCTTTCAGGATATGTCCCCTTTTGTTCAAAATAAAAGGTGCAGAGGACAGATTTGTTACCTTTTGGTCAAAAAGCCACACTTTACCTTTAACCTGTTCATTACCAGCGGAAAGAGGACGAAGCGCTTTCCCAGGCCCACATGTTCCCAAAGAATCTGTGCGCACAGGCCCGGGCGATTTTCGTATTTAAGCCTAATTTCATTTAAAAATTCATATAAAACCATTACTACAGTTGAATGTGCTGAAACTTTTGATTCACTATCATTATTATTCTCTGAATACATTCCAGCAAAATTTTCATCATATTAAAAAACAGTAACTACGAATTTTGAGGAAAAATGTTTTTTTTTCCTATAAAGTAAAAGACTGCCTATGTATGTGGGTTATAAGTTAGTGTTCAAGCATTCAAAATACAGGAAAAACATTAGAAAATCAAAAAAAAAAAAAAAAAAATTTTTTACAAAAGTGAGAAATAGTATATCAAGCTAATTATAGCTGAAATATCTCTGAAGCTTTGATGTCCACTTGCCATCAGTGGCGGATTGATTGAAAAAAATCGGCCCTGGCATTAGGAGGTGTAGCGGCCCCATAGCTCTTATAGATATTAAATTTTACCTAACGATTGGGATATCACTTAAATATGAGGAAATTATTCTTAACATCTAAATATGTTTTATTTAAAAAAAAACTTAACGGTTATGAACACTTCTGCGCTTTAATGGTGAATAAATTGATGCAGTATTAGCTAAACCTTATTTTGGGGGAAAATTGTGATTGTAATTGTCTATTTCAGTATTTTTATAATGCCTGGAACTTGATTGAATATTTCCTTAATGATAACACTGCTTGGCTAGTATGTCCTTTTCTGCAGTCATAACAAGCAACTTAATTGTCCTGTTATATGAAACTGATCTAGCGATGTTCATGGGTGAAAGACTAGCGCCGTTCTTAGAACGTGATGGGTCCCTCGACACAAACATACATTACTGGGCCCTGTCATAAACATTCCCTGTTTTTATATTGCTATATCCTGACGACCCCCAAACTCGATGCGAGGTCAAAAACCTGGTGAGAGGGATCGGGTACGGGTTTGGCAGCCCCTTTTAATATCTTTTCAAACGCACGTATCAATGCAAAGAGAGAGAGGACTTAGCTTCTGGGAGTTATTAAAGTATTAGCAATATAAACTTAATGGAAAGATTAACATATAATCTGAAGTAGGGGGGTCCGGGGGGCCTCTCCCCCTGGAAATTTTTTGAAATTGTAGTCTTAAAAACTCAATTTTAGACAATATTTGGTGATGTTAGGGGAGTGTAGGTTCAGGGTTTCTCCTGCTGCAGTTTTTTAGAAGTGGGAATCCAAAAACAGAATTTTAAATTATCTTCGAGTATATGGTATGAAGAGCGGTCCTGGGGGCTCTCCTCTGGAATTTTTTTAAATATATTAACTCTGAAAACGCAGCTTTAGAAGATCTTTGGTGATTTTAAGTCGAGATAGATTTCAAAGCCATCCACCGGAAAATTTTCAAATGGAAATCTTAAAAGCCTTTTTTTTTTTTTTTTTTGGTAAAGACTGGGACACCGGCAGTTACTCGAAAATTAAGTTCCAAAAACGAAATTTTTGCTGACCTTCAGTGATGTTAGGAAAAGGAGTTTTCAGGAGGCTCTCCCCGGAAAATTTTCGCAATTGAAGGACTAAAAACGAGATTTAAAATGTTCTTCATTGATGATGCCGAGAGAGAGGAGGGGACAGGGCACTTTCCTAGAAAAATTTTGATACTGTTAATTTAAAAACATAGTTTTAGACCATCTTAGGGAATGTTAAAAAAATGGGAGAGGTTCGAGTACTTTCCTCGAGCAAATTTTCGAAACCGAAGGCTCCTCAATTGTATTTTAAGATTGCATATTTTTAAATAATTTAAATGGAAAAAATATTTTGTCACTTTTATTCCAATTGTTATAAGCAGGGTCGCCGAGAGCAAAAGCGGATCCGGGAAAAAATGACAAAGGTCAATTTTTTCACAAGCCTCCTCCTACACCTCTCACCATTAGGATATTTTATCCTCTGCACGAGTTCAATTCCGAGCCGGGCTCCTATTCTCCAACTAAACTGACATGACCTCACGTCGGCCCTTGTTGTAAGTTGCATTTTACAGCAATAGTGAATTTTCATTTATAAATAAAAGTGTCAAAGAGACCAAAAGTATTTTAACTTTTTACGACCACTAAGATTTCCTGTTTTTTTTTTTTTAAATTTATTCATTTACTTTTAATTATACCACTAAAAATATATTGGCAGCCCCAGAGCCCGACTAATTAAAAGTAAGGTCTTAGGCCCACATTAATTTTGAGACCTCCTTAAGACTATGCAGTGTTTGATTTACATTTTTAAAGCACGAATGCACTTTTGGAGACCTCTTTGTCTAATCACACAACTATGTATAAATCACTTATGTGCATTTATGAATCCTCTTTGGGCCCCCTCATAATCGTGACCAAGTAAATTTGTTACTGGCAGAATGATTAAAAACTCATCTTTAAAGAAGTTTTTTTTCCAATTAATAAGTCATAATTTTTTTTAAAAAATAAATGTATGTTCCATATCGTTGCAATGTTATGCATAATTCTTTAAAAAATGTGGGGCTCCTTAGGAACATGGGGCCCTAGGCCTAGTCAGCCTGTGTGGTAATCAGGCCCTGGACAGCCCCATTTCAGAAATCCCCCCCTCTTGTGGTGACGGCCCTATCTCCCTCCACCCGCAAGCTTTAGCCCATGCATAAAGATGAGCCGAGGCTGTGTTTTGCGAATTTGCTTTATTTTAAACACATACGCCCAAAATTTACATTTTGCTGTTAGTAGACGGGCCCGAAAGACTGTTACTTGATCGGCCCCAGGCATGACTGGCCTACCGGGCAAATGCCCGGTTGCCTTCCGGCTGTATCCGCCACTGCTTGCCATCAACTTGCGCTAAAAAATCTGCACTAAAACCCACATCCTCAGTATCACTGCCTCCAATATTCAAAATGAATGTCTTTCTTTTCATATATGATTCGTTCATCAGTTTTTACATCTGACCCTTCGTTAAAAATTTCATTCTTTTATCCATTGTGATTGAAATAAAACTGATCCTAACCATACTGAATGCTATCCAGCAAACTCAATACTGAAATTTTTACTCCAACCCCTAACCATTAAATGTTCATCCTTTCCATTTCACTGAAATATAAACAAACACAAGGAGCAAAAGTCATAAATCTGAGTTCTGACTAATCCAGCTTTAGAGGCTGTAACACATGCAGTTGTTTTTCTTATCCAAGTCCCCAGATTAAAACAAAAAGAATATAACCGAAAGCACATATAGAAGGTCAACACTCTGTAGAACCATATTGGTAAAATAACTGACTTCAACCTTTGTCTAGTGTCATTTAAAATTTCAAATATATCGTCCCAAACTGAGATCACACAGATGTGCTCACAGCTCGTCTGGCACGGAAAGTATAATCACGCCCACAATAACGTGGCCGCTGGCACATATGTGAGGCAACCTGTGAGCACATATCATGGTCACGGATTAAACAAAATAGGATTTTCCACGTTTGGACTTCTTGAGAGTAAGTGATTTAATAAATGTCATCTGAAAGATTTAGATAATGTCATAAAATGAATTTTTCTAAAAAGTGGATATGTTCCCTTTTGATAAATTACTCCTCATTTACTAACTTGAAATTGAACTCTGAAGATGCAGAATATTGACCATTATCAGAAACTCTATAAAGGCGAGAAAGCAAACTTCACAAAAAAAGGTCTTGCCAGAACGACATCACAAACACAGTAGAATGTCATTACTCTGGACAAATAGAGGAACCAAATTGTACGAAGTAATAAAAGTACCGTTTAGACAAAATAACGGAAAAATTGAGTCAATGTACATAAACTACTGTACGCAGTAAAAATTTTATTTTGAATTCAAGAGAATAAAATGTAAAACTGAAAAGAAAGTATTAAAAAATGCATAGTAAAATACAGAATGCGTTGGATTGAAATAAAAATCCTACTAACATGGTCAATAAATACACAGACAAGTGATTCCAACATAGAGCCCATGTTTCATAGAGATACCTGTACTATACGTCATGGAAAAAGCCAAGTAGCTGTACAAACTGAACGAATTTTAGCTAAGTATCGACCTTTATTACGTTCCTCATTACAAGTCGGGGATTATATAAATTAAATGGTAAATGTGATAAATTTGGGTAAAAATTTCATAATTTACCAACTTCATTTGGTATATTGTGACTAGTCACCAGAGATTATACAAAATCAACGGATTTATCGCATTTAACCGTAACATATACATTTTGCTCATTTGGAAGAATGCCACAATACAAAGAAATCAAATTTTACAGGAGAAGTGTTTAAGTTAATGTCTTCAAGTAATTAGCATTAAGAAAAGTAAGCTTGTTGTGCTCTCCAGTGGTTAATATTAGAACAGAAAATCTGTCATTATTTTCCAAAGAAGATAATGTCTTTCGACAGCCTTTAAGCAAAAAAGAAAAAGAAAAAAGAAAATTAAAAATTTTATATTGTGGCGCTCTTTTTCCAAACGAGCGATTTGTGTCTTTTAAACTTGCTACATTGCATTTTCACTAACATAAAAATTTGCTCATCAGAATGGTTGAAAAAGAGAAATCTGAACGAGAGAAAAATTACGATGTTTCTGCCCTCCAGAGAGAAGTGGAAAAAGTGAAAGCTTCTGCAACCCGTCCTCAAAGTACAACTGGATCGCCATCACGTAGGCATAGTGTATGGCCTGTTATATCTACTCCAAAGAAATGGTGAAAAATAGATTGACTGTGAAGTTCACAGATATTGAATTCGTTATTTGCATCAATTTCAACCATCTTGCTGTTTTAAGTAAAACTCATAATTTTAAAGATTGTTTAGTTGTAAGATTTTCATACCATTTATAAGTAAAATATCCAACCTTTTTTACACTAAGTTTTGTCACCTCAACAGCATTGTTGATTTTCCTGTTGTAAAGCGTTTAACTGCTTAGTTGCGATGTGAAAGTTGATGTTTAAAACTCTGAAAGAGAAATTTACACTATAAAATATTGTGTGGGGACATTGAAATATCCCCACACAAAAATTAGTTAATTAAATAAGAACTAAGTCACGAATAACCAAATTACTATAACCAAAGATGAGTTATTTGAGTTACATGTCTTTTTAAAAACTTTTAACTAAGAAGATTAAAATAATTATGCTGAGTAGAATGCATGTTTTGCTTCTATAATGAAATGGGAATACTGTATAAGCAATTTCATATTCTAAATTAAATATGAGTTCTTAAGGCTATTGCAACTTTGCTTTTAATCGAAAGACAATATAAGTTTAAAAGTTCAATAAAACTTAATATCACCCAAAACAAACAATAAAACTGTTTTTAAACATTCTGAAATTAACAAAAAGTATAAAACCATTAAATATGATGTTTTTCATTCTTATGTAATATTGTTTTTCTTTATCTTTTTGCTTTGTGCTTAAGAAAGTATATTTCATTAAATATTTTGGTTATTTCAGATAAAACAGCGAGATGCTTATCTTGATGTAAAATTCTCAAATTTCATTTTAAATCATATAGTTATTCATTGTTTGTGGAAAAAGGATTCAATTTAGGATTAGGTGTTTTTAAATATGACAAAGCTTCTAGGAGAGAATTTTCAAATCTCATTTTTTCATGTTAGCAATTATACCTGTACATATTAACTATTACTGAAAAAAAAAAAGCATTAAGAAGTGTAATAATAAAAAAAAGGATTGCATTCTTTAATCAGAAATTATGTTCAAGAAAATTAAAAATATTCATACACGTATTGTTGTGAAATTTTAAATGTGTGATTTTCTTGAATCAAGATTTTATTTGTTAAAATTATCTTTTCAATATTTTTTTTTCAGTAAAATTGATATTTTGTTTTGTTTTTACTATTTTTCTTGTTATATTTTGTTGTGATCTACTCATATTGTTTCCTATATATTCCAACATTTTATTTCTATACTGTGCTATAATGCAATTGTTGTGTTCAGCATTTTCATTTTATGTATTTAGTGATTCTAATTATCTGACTAAATGAATATGATTTTTTGGGGGAAATAAGACATTTCTTTGAATTTATTTTGAATTTGTTTCATTTGTAATAGTCAAATATTTCAATCAGTTAATTACACATATTATATTTAATACCAATTGTGTGTAGTTGAAAAAATATAAACTTATGGGACTCTCTAATCCTTTTTTCAGAAAAATGTTTATAATATATATTATCTATATAAATATGACTAATGAAATTGCCTATTTGCTAACACAATGATTAAAAATAAAATTCTGAATCCCCCCCCCCTCCCCATCCTATTCTAAATCGCATCTCAAGATTTTCCTCTCTTCAAGCTTAATAACAGGTCAAAAATTTGTTTATAAAAAATTAAAAAAAAAAAAAAAGAATTATTCTGTAATATGACCAGGTACGTTGCCACTGTATATAAGTCATGCCAGTTCCTGTTTTTTCATGTGATTTTAACTAATTTATTGATTTATGTAGGTGACACAGTGCAAAAGGTTTTAGAATTAGCTTAATTGATTATTTTTATGTTAAGTGTGTGATATAATATGAAGCTGCCTTATAAATATAAATGATACTTTTTACACTTCTTCGTTTACTAGTTTAGTGCTGTAAAGATTAATACTAGAATAGCAATGAAATTATATGCTCATATTTGCTCATTTAATTCTGTTCTGTGATCAGTTAAGAGTGATTGAGTTCTTCAGGGTGATATATTTTTGCAATTATTTATTTCCTTTTAATTTAAACAATTTGTCCCATCAGAAATTTTTAACTTTATGTATATGACAGCAACTGTATAACATTAAAGCTTGGTTTGTTTTCTAAGAAAATAAATTTATTGACCAGTGTAAATAAATAAAAAATATTATTGCAGTTCTTTTGGAAATGAAAAGTTTTTTTAGCACGTTAATTGCAAGTATGCTTTTGTTAAGTGTTGTGTTGTTGCTTTGTCTACTTAATTCAGTTTAACATCAATGAAATATGTTCGAAAATTTTATAAATACCAAAATTTCTTCCAAGTAAATGTTTCTTTTACTGTACCAAAGTAACTTTTTTTTTTTGGTTGAAGTGTGCATTAACGGGGGATTTGAATTTTAATATAAATCTTTAATTAAATATCCTATTTTGAGGTATTAGGGAAACAGTTTTTAGAATAATATAAAGCATACCACTATGTCTCTTTTTTCCCCTTCTAGTTTTCAACCATAATTTTTGAAATGAAGTTTCATTTGCTTCGTGTTTGTATAAGGAAATATAATTTATATTACCCTCTATATTAATCTAGTCATTTCAGACCATTCATATCATGTGTATTAAATGTGTAATGTATACTTATAAGTTTTTAATGTCAGCATATATTTATGTTTGAACATTATTAACATGTTGTAAACATTTTTATTGATTTTTGTGTAAAATCAAATTGTCCATCCATAGTAAGAGACATGTAAATATTAAAAATGTAGGACAAAAACTTTCATTTTTTAAAACACTGATATTTGTATAATTTGATTTTGTTGTTGAAAGTTTGTTATGCTGATGATGTGCAGAATTAATGATGTATCATCTAATTTTATGTTGGAATGCACCAAAAATTTATACTATGCTTCATTCCAACTGGACTTATTTAATCTAGTCAAAATCAGAATATCATTTTTATGTATATTATTTATATTTGAGGATGTCACTGTTAAGAACTGCACTGTTTTTATGTTACTTATATTTTGTGATCATGTTTTTATGGATATTTTATCATATGTTTACATGAGAGAAAGCAAATGCATTCCTAGTTGCTCAATAAAGCTGCATGTATGAAATGTATGGCTTGTTGGTCATTTGTTTCAATTTTAGATAGAAATTTAATGTAAAATATATTTTCAGTTTTATTGTGTAGTGAATCATGAAACAAGACATTATTTCAAAAACTGCATGAACAAGGACGGATCCAGAAAATGTTCAAGAAGAGGGCAATTTTTTTTTATTCTTTGGAACTTCAATTTCTAAAAACTTCCGAAAGAGTGTACTAAACCCCATAGTTTATTCTTATGTAATCAAAGGTGTCCTGCAGTTGTGTTTCTTTAGAAAAATATCCAGAGTGAACCTTTGAACCTAGCCCTAATATTATCTAAGATTGTCTAAAATTGAGGTTTTGGAACTTCAATTTCGAAAAAATCCTGTTGAAAGTTCCGGTCCCTATCTCCAGTGCACTAAGAGATGGGCTACGATTGCGTTTCCTAAACTACAATACCAGGGAAGAACTCCCTTTCTTCCAACACAATCTAATGTTATGTAAAATTGCATTTTTGAGTTCCTGTCTCTTGGCTCAAGGAAGGGGACGATGCCCCCCATCACCCCTCCCTTGTATCCGTCCATCCGTCCTTGTGTGTGAATGATTTATGTGTTACAAAATGTTCTATTAGTTTTGATGATTAATTTTTTTTAAAGAGTGGAGTGGGAGGGAGGGGGGGGGATCCATGAACTAACTTGAAATTATACACACAGGGAAACTATTTTAACCGGACATTTAGTCATTTTTATACATAAAGGGCTAATCTCTGTCCGGATGTCCGGGGTAAACTTCAAAACTACTGGAGGGATTTTAACCAGTTTTTCACCATAGATAGCAACATAATCGGGGAACAACTTAGGCTATAATTTATCGCTAAAAAACTTAGTCTAAAAACGCCGTGATCGAAAACAGTAAATGTCATGTAATTTCCACATCAAATGATTAAAGATTAAACCCAATGTTTCGCAAATTCGTTGCCTAACAACAGCAATATTAAAAGTAATCATGATGTAAATTTTGAAACAAGGCCTCTCTGGAGCAAGCATGACATTGCTTTCTTAGGAGTTGCATCCTTATCTTTATACATAAAGGGCTAATCTCTATCCGGATGTCCGGGGTAAACTTCAAAACTACTGGACGGATTTTAACCATTTTTTCACCATTGATATCTACATAATCAGGGAACATCTAAGGCTATAATTTATTGCTAAAACACTTAGTTTAAGAACGTCGTGATCGAAAACAGTAAATGTCATGTAATTTCCACATCAAATGATAAAAGATTAAACCCATTGTTTCGAAAATTCGTTGCCTAACAACAGCAACATTAAAAGTAAACATAACGTAAATTTTGAATCAAGGCTTCTCCGGAGCAAACATGAGTCTAAAGTCATTTAAAAATTTGGAAACTCACTTTTTGCACACTTAGGTAAACATAGTAGAAAGCATTTTTTCTTTTTTTTTTGTGTGTGTGTGTACTATTTAAGTAAATAAAGCGCACAGTTTTTTTTAGTGATCTTTGCTTTTGTTAGATATATTTTGGAAATTCTTCAAATTTTTATATGCTTCACTTTGCGCTTTCGTTTCTAAATGAATACTCTTTCGTTCTTTATACTTATTGCTGTTTTACTTTTATGGGTAAGGATGAAGCTCAATTTTTAATGACGTCAAAGCGGTGTGTTTTTGAGTTCTTTCAGTTAAAACAGAAAACAAAAGAAAGTAGCGATTGTTTCTCACAATTATTACTGACCCAGGCAACGCCGGGTATTTTTGCTAGTGTTTATACATAAAGAGCTACTTCTGTCCGGATGTCCGGGGTAAACTTCAAAACTACTGGCCAGATTTCAACCAGTTTTTCACCATTGATAGCTACATTATCGGAAAACAACTTAGGCTATAATTTATCGCTAAAAAACTCAGTTCAAAAACGTCGTGATCGAAAACAGTAAATGTCATGTAATTTCCGCATCAAATGATTAAAGATTAAACCCATTGTTTCGAAAATTCGTTGCCTTACAACAGCAACATTAAAATTAATCGTAATGTGAATTTTGAATCAAGGCCTCTCTGGAGCAAGCATGACATTTATTACTTTCTTAGGAATTGCATCCTCATCTTCTTACTACTATTATATATGCGAAAGTTTGTCTGTATGGATGTTTGTTAATCTTTCACGCAAAAACTACTGAACGGATTTTGATGAAACTTTACAATAATATAGCTTATGCACCAGAATAACACATAGGGTAGTTTTCGTCCCGTTATGGGGCGCAAAACCATCTTAGGGGAACAATAAAATACAATTTTCGTATAAATTCTCTAATATAGGGATGAAAAAATACTTGCACATATTTACATTTTTATCCATCGAAAGCTCTGATTTTTCTGCTGAAGATGGCACCTATTCGAAATTTCTAAGTAGAATAAAAAACGAATTATGAGCTTTTTAGTTCCATGTTCGAAGGCTTTCCTAAACTCAATACAGTATTTAGTGTATCATCTCAACTCCCTGTCGATAGCGACAATTGTTGTATTGTTGACTATCTTTGCTTTTCGTGACTGTTCAAGGCTTTTCTCAAGTCAAATCTTGAAGTAAGATTTTTGCACAAGATTGGCAAAAAATATATGATTTCGCTGATCATTTTCCATTTAAACGGAACTTTAATGTAATTAATGGTTTTTATTATTATTTATGCTGATTGAACACTTACTCATTATCCAATCAACCAGCAGATCCCCAAAATTTTTGCAGAAAGATTTCCGTAGCTGATGCATTGGCAGTTTTTTTCAACGTCGCTGTTTTTGAAGACGAAGACTACGTCATAACGTTTCTCAGCTTTCACCATGTAAACAAAATATCGCCAATCAAAGAATCTTTAAAAAAACTTTCTTTACTGTGTTAAATAATCCAGCAACTAAATTAGGCAAATCCATAAACAGCACAAAAACTTCCACTAATTTTCCTTTTGCACAATTTCAAACAATCGCCAAATTTTACTACTTATTTTGGAAACATTTCGGATTTAAGTCTAGCACCATTTTATGGTGACCAAAAGTATCTCAGCACCTGGCGATAATATCTTTGTAACGAAAATTAATATCATATCGTTTTACAAAGTAAGGAAAGAAGGAGGGAGCATCATCGAAGGTACCCCAAAACGATTCCCGCAAATTCGGTAAAATCGCACCAAGAGCTCACAATGTTTGAAATTTCCCAAAATAACTAAAGCAAGTATAAGGGGATTACGAGCAACTTCAATAGCAATACAGAGAAGGTTTTAGACTCCATGTTAAAAAAAAAAAGTATCAACATATTAATCTTTTTAAACGTGAGAAGAATAATTTCATGTTTTGGAAATTTGTATATGTCTAAATATAGTGCTTTCGTTTCTAAATCAATACTATTTTGTTTTTTATACTTTTTGCTATTTTACTTTTATGGGTAAGGAAGAAACTCGATTTTTAATTACGTCAAAAAGATGTGTTTTAAATTCTTTCACTTAAACCAGAAAACAAAAGCAAGTAACGATTTTTTCTCATAATTATTACTGACCCAGGCAACGCCGGGTATTTTTGCTAGTTTAAGAATATTTATTTCATGTCGCTGAAAAATTTTAATTTTGTGAAGTCTCATTTTAACAATTTGAGAATTTCTTTTTGGATAAATTATAATACATTGAATATTTAGTTCATCAATATTCAATAATTTACATTGCTTTTGGCAGAAATTTAAACGTATAACATTTTGCGAAGCAAACCCCTACCCCCCCTTCCCCCGATAACATCTCCAGTGATAATCTAAAACGGCGGTTTGAAACTTGAAGTCAGAATTGTTTCTGGTGCAGTTCAGACTCTCATCCTTTTCTCTAATCAAGTTAATCTTTTCTCATAGCTTGAAATTTTTTTTTTCAGCTATACCATGAGTCGATCTCTCAAATCCTTTCCTTCCAAAGACAGCCTGAAATTGACTTCAGTTTTGAGCACAATTTCAGGAAAAAACCCCTTCCCCTTATGAAACAACCAAAAGTTTCTTTTTTTTTTAAAGGCTTGAATAGCTGAAAGTTTTAGGACCCTAACTACCTTAAACTTCGTAAGATACCTTAAAATTGACTTCATTTTAAAAAGGAAAAAAAATCCAGAGAAAACCCAATTCACCGTTCTCCAAACTTTTCCTAAAATTGTAATTTTTAGATCAGTTTTGAAACTTTTCTGACCCAACGAAGCTTTTTCTCCTTCCAGTAAGAAAGATCAACAAAAATTGCGTTTTTAAGACTTCAATTATGAGAAATTTCTGAAAAGCAATCTATCGAAAAAATAAGAATTTTAATTTACATGAGCATTTAGAAAAGCTAAATAAAAAGAGAAAGATAGAAATTTAAACGGGTTAAAATACGGAAAGTAGTTTTTTTTCTGGAATTTTTTCTCATGGCGCGGGGCTCCCAGAAGCGCGGAGCCCGTAGCATTTGCTACTTCTGCTCTATGGCTAATCCGGCCCTGAGTTAGATGTGCCATCTATGAACCTACTAACTAACTATTTTATCATGACTTGTGTTAATTACATTATGATGATATTTTTTGTTATAAAATTACTGGTAACGTTGCAAATAATTGACTCTGTGCTAATAATAAGTGTTACTTAGGGGAAAACTGATAGTCAAAGGTAAAATCTGTTTAAGTTATTACTAATCAATTTAGTTATTTTTTCTTTTTACCTACCAGTTACATTTATGATGCATTGTATATATAAGTGAAGTATTAGGCCTCAACATACCGAAGCCTATGCAACGTGTAGAACTGTTGCAAAATCGAATTAATTAAAAAACGTTTCCTTCGCATTTTTGCTAGAAGGAGGCGGGATAAAACCTATTTGGAAATGTCAGCCTTCACAGAATCCACAATCGGTCATAATGGTTCTAGCAAAAAAAAATTGTATTTTCACAAAAGCCTCGTTGCAGAAAACTGGTGAACATGATACAGATGCGTTGCCCGACGGATGTTTGAAGTTTTTGATTCTGTAACTGAAGATTTATTTTAATAATATAAATTAAAAAAAAATAAGGTTTGAAAAGGAAGCTCATTACAACAAACATTTTCCAATACATTTTTGTTGAATTTGCGAACAAAGCTATCATATTGATTTACCTTAAGGGACATTTTGCTCAACTTATATCATTTTTTTACGACATACAACCAACGAAAGCACGTAATTATAAATACAAGAAACAAGGTTGGTTCCAGTGCCATCTTGGAACCAAAATGTCGGATAAATCGGCCTGTCCCTATTAAGGGGCTCTAAATTTGTCCGATAGCGGATTATGCCAATGGTCCCGATAACTGGAACAAAGAAGTTGGGTCGATTATTAAAAATACATTTCTGTTGAAAATTATTCTGTAACATGTTTGATCATCGACATCATCTATATTTTGACTCTAAAATATCAATGCAGTTTAGCTTTTTAAAAAGAACTAGTTTTGTTTTTAAATAATCAAGTCTTTTATCAATAAATAAGAAAAGTTTAAAACCCTACAAGCGAAACTTCATTTCAGACAATGTTTTAAAGTTGATATTCCCGTTTGGGAACATTGGCATTAAAAAGTTGAATATCACCTGTACTAAATATGCAGCCCTTTAGAATTATGCAGATTTTTTCTTTTTTCATGCATTTTCCCTATTAATCTGGGAAATTTAAATTTCTCCTCACTCGTACATAGCTTTTCTCTGTCTCTTTTTCTTCACCTTTTTTTCATTTGTTTAAAATTTTATACAATCTTTCGCATTACATAGTATGATTTACGTTATTTTATTTATTTCTTTATTTTATTTTATTATTGTCATTGTTGTTATTATTATTTATTTATTACTAGTCGACCCGTGCGGAACTCCGCACTGTTCTTCCAATCGTTTTATAAGGCCTTTCGCTCTTTAAAAGTTTCAAAGGAAGAACATTATGAAGAAGAACAGAAAAAAAGTAAACGGAAAAAAGTAAGCTCATAAGAGAAGGCATGTAATTTGAAGACATCAGTAACAAAATTTCGTTAAATACAACGTTGTGATAATTTGATCATCGCTCACTTTTTGGTTGTACGTATTTTCAATGCAAGCATAAATATCAATAAAAGTATGGCTGAGTAGTGACTCGTGAAAAAGCAGAAATTGCGCATGTGAAAAAACAGGTTGTGGTACAGTCCTGCCTATGTGAGCATCTGACGAGAAAAAAGAAACATTAAAGAGATATTTATTAGTAAGGGTTCTAATTGGCGCCATTCTGAATAACAGCCCGACACTCCGACAAACCTAGCTATTGCGCCTTTCTTTTCGAATGCTATTCATTGAAGGAATGCGCAGCGAAAAACAGCAAAAAATTTTTTGCTGAAAAAAAAAAAAAAATAAGATCATGCGTCTTTGTTTTGTTATTAGCCAGCATGATACGGATTTAAAATTATTCGTAAAGCATGGAATTTGATTAAAGAATGACGAAGATCTCACGTAGCGATTGAAACAAACATTCTACAGAAGTAATAAATTAGATTGAAAATAAGTTTTATTATTTTTGAATATTGAACTATTTCACATAGAAGATTGCTTTAACCGTTACAACTTAAATGCTCGCACATGTTTCTCTTTTAATCGAACACTTAAAATTCAAAACCAAAACCAGTTGAACTGAGTCCGTTTTTTAAGTGTAATTTTTCGAACGTAGACAAAATGTATTTTTTTTTTCAGCAGAAAGCAGAGGAGTAGAAAATGATTTCTTACTAATGAAGTAGATAAAAATTTTAATGTTTTATATCGTATTCGAATAAATAATTAAAGGTTTACTTACTAGGTTTACTTACTCGTAGTTACAATTTGGCGTAGTATGTATTTTTTCATTTGTACAAAAGGTCGAACACTGCTATTAGAAACATCTACATTTCAGCATACAATGAAAATGTTTGTTTGCACAAAAAGAATTCCCTTGAGGTAAATCTAATACTTTTTTATGCTTACATTATGCTTAGTGGTTTGGATGGAGCCAAAGCTTTAAAAAAAAGGAAGAAAGGAAGAACACCCTTCGATTAACAGTCAACTTATCCGACTTATAACTGTAGCCTGCATAAGAAGTCGAAACATCAAGTAGCATTCCCATTGCATTTATTTTGTTACGTGTGTTATCTGCTGTATGTTATGAGTACATGTAATGTGTAATATTAATCTAAATTTGCTATTATGTCGGACAGCTTGAGCTTGCCCGAAGTTCAGTTAGTTTACAGCCGAACGCTCTACCGAAAAAAACTTATCAATTTAACCGAACAACTAAGTCTAGTGCTTTTAAGCTTTATTAAAAAAAAAAGGAAAAAAAAAAAAAAAAGAACGAAAGAAGAAAGAAAAAAAAAACACACACACACAGGTTAATTTTTTTTTCTTGCCGAAAGCGACGTAAAAAAATTGGAAAATTGTAGTAGAACTTTGATTTTAAAGAAAAAAAAATCTGCATAAGAACCTCAGGCGGCATCAAGGTTTTGAAACAGCAAGGGGCGTTTCCGAAAACTTGATTTTTTGATCGTAAGTCTATTTTGGCAGTACGTGTTCATCATTTAACAGCACGGTTAAAATAAAATAATTTGAACTAAGCTCTTTTAAGCGTAGCTTTTCGAATGTAGTAAAAATGTGATAGGCTATTTGTTTTTTACAAAAAGAAGAAAAAAATGTAGTTTACCCTTCAAATTGAGGTAGTAATTTTTTTATTTGTACAAAGAATCAAAAACTGATTAAAAGAATCTATATTTCAAAATACGATTTATTATTTTTTTCTGAGCAAAAAACAATTTTATTGTATATTCAGTAAATTACCGCCCAATAACCAGGGCTAAAGCAGAAATGCATGAAATTCATGTATTTTTGCTTTAGCCCTGGATACTGGGCGGTAATTTACTGAATATACCATGCCTTGCCTTCAATATTCGAGTTGAACCGAACCATTGCTTCGGTCACTCGTCTGGTCTGCGATAATTCTATCTTTGGTACCAGTTTGTTTAGCACTCTTGGCTTCCTTAAGAGGTTTTCCATCTCTAGCTTAGTCACTTTCCTATGCCGGGTTGATGAGTAATGATAAGCGCGAAACTGCAGTCCTCTGCTGGAAATGACTGAGCTGGCGGTGTATTTCAATTTTATTCTAGTCTGAAATCTTAAACCTGATACTTATATTTTCGCTTATTATGCTTTAATTTTCTTACTGAAGCCAAAGCTTTAAAAACAAACAAAAATAAAAAAAGCCTTATAATGCAGAAGTAATTTAGCACCACGTTGCATCAAGTTTTCATGACAGCAAGAAGCGTTTCCTTATCATTTATTCTATTCCCTCATATTTGTTATTCATTTTATCAAGTGTTCATGTAATGCGTGATATTTCTCTAATTTTTTGATGCAAATTGTCCGGACGTGGGCTCGAAGACGCATTCTTCTGGTTACCTGTCGAACGCTCTGCCGATCAAGCTATTCAGCTCTGTCGGTCACACTGCAAGTTAAAGTTATAAATTTAACCGAAAATTTCATTCTGGTTCTTTAAAACAAGTTTTTTTGACAGAAAAAAACAATTTTTAGACCGCGGGTCTATTTTTCATCAGTAGCCTGCACGATAAGCTTTAAAATAAGGTGTATATCAAAGAAATCGATCAAGAATTGAGGAAGATCTCGCGAAGAAACCAAAAACAGGCTACAGAAATAATATATAAGGATTGGAGCTCTAAAATTAATAAAGTCCAAAAACATTCTACATGCCATGGCCATGGTTTATAGATTTTACACTTTGGATAGGAAATCTAGTTTGACTGCAGTGATGGCAGAGATTAATTGATTGATTTTCTGTGTATTTTCAAGCTTTCAGAGTACCACAAACTTGGAACTCTAACTTATGCTACTTCCACTAAAGTTAATCTTCAAAGGTTTACAGCTTTTTTATAGAAAAAGGAGGAAATCATTTTTCATGAAATAAAATTTTATTTTTCATAATGTTCCAAAAGTAAGAGACTAGAATACTACTCAGATAAGATACATAGGATAGAAGCATGAAAAAAATCGGTCCATTACACACTGATTTGTTTCACATAACAATGATTTGTTTTAAGAGTTTAAAATATAAAAATGATAGGTTTACAATGAATAATCATATAATACAAAATAATATCCGATTGTTATGCGTAAATAAAAAAATACTTATGGTATGAAGGTTTAAAATATCAAGTTTTATGAAAATACATATACGGATGTAGAAGAAAGTTAAAATCAGCTTTTTAAGTAAAAAGGTAACTGAAAAGGTAATCTCACACAGTAAATATATACATTTATATACAAATAAAGAGTGGAGACTGGGACCAGATTAAAGCTTGGGCACCAGTATTGGGCATACAATCTGAAGCTAATTTTTTTAAAAACTCAATTACTTTCGTATTATACTAATGCATTATAAGAAGTTGTAAATATTAAATTTAAAAAAAGAAAGAAAGAAAACAATCTTTAAATTTTATTCTGGTTTGGCAAACTCCAAGGTCTCTCCAGGTTTTAACACTGAATTTACACTTTTTCATTTAAAAGTCATATGATAGATCATATAACTTTTAAATGAAATGCTTGGGACAACGGTAAACTCTCAAAGTGGGAGATACGACACCCTAGGGTGTTGTGAAGTATCCACAATATATACATGAAGCTATCAATATGTATACATATAGACGAGTTGGACTAAGATGACACGAGGAAATTAATTCTGCAAAGGGTGTCGAGAATTGGAAAAATTGGGAACCCCTGGTCTTATAAATAACAATAAGATTTTAGTAAATATATATATATATATATTTAGTTCTGCAAGTAGTTCTGTAACTTAAAAGAAAAAAGAAAAAAAAAAAAAAAAGGCTTGAATGTATCAATGAATAAAAGGAAAAAATGAAAGAGCTATGAGAATAAAACAATTTTAAGAGATTATATGTGAATTATAGTCAGGCCAGATTAAGCCATGGGGCATTGGTCCACAGTTAGAGAAAATGTGACGACTATAATATTATAATGTATTATTTGTCACATATATCACTACTACTTATAAAATATATGTATTATGCACAATAATATACATTATCATAAAAGACATCGTTAAATTTGACTTGGTTGCGATAATGCCTAAGCACCAAAATATTTTATTACTTCACTACATTGAATAAGCAAAGAGGGGACACCAAATAAAGATGGTGTCCAGTTCCCAGTATTCTCAAGAATCATGGTCGGGATCATTTATGCTCCTTTCGAGTTTTGATAAATGTTTGTACAATTGGTTTTTAATGAGGTTAACATTAAAAAAGGTGACTCAGTTGGCAACATTGCTTACCATATCCATAATTTACGGTTACAGTTAAGAGGTTAACGGGTTGGTACCTGAGTGAAACTCGAAACCCCCAAACTTTTACAACCGCTGATGAGACGCCAGGTACTAAACCTTTTCTATGGTTCTGACTACTACAAAATTTGTTCTGTATTTACTGTCATACATATAAACTTCAAAGCTGGTCCTTAGAATTAAGAAACATCAGTAATAGATTCGTGAAGTCGCTTACTTCTGTGTTGTTCAATGATGTATTTAACAGGGTGTTCCAAAATGACTGATACATTTGAAAAATCAATAAAACTAAACGGACAGCAATAGAAATATACCGTTTGCTGCATTATGCTTGGGACAACAGTAAATTTTCAGACTGACAAACTTTCAAAATTAGTTACAATGTTCCCCAACAGATGGCGCTGCCGGTATTTTAAAAGCTATAAGAGAAAACGTAGTCTGTAAGATCCCCAAAATGACCAGCAAATTTGAAAAATCAATGCTACCTGTTTAGTTTTTATGAATTTTTCAAATGTACCGGTCATTTTGGCTATCTTACAGATTGCGTTTTCTTTTATACCTTTTTAAATACCTGCAGAGCCATCTGTTGAGGAACATTGTAACTAATTTTGAAACTTTGTCTGAAAATTTACTGTTGTTTCAAACATAATGCAACAAACGGTATATTTCTATCGCTGACCGTTTAGTTTTTATTGATTTTTAAAATGTATCAGTCATTTTTGGAACGCCTTGTATATGTTCTGTACCTCAGAGCAGGCATTGGTAACTGGGAGGAGTAAGTCCGATCATTGGCTTAGGAAACGTTTAAGAACAGACTCCAAGTCACATGGTTCAACTACGACGAATTTTAGACACGTTTTTTCCCAATACTTTACTTTAAAATAAATCCCGTGACTAGAGATCCTTGAAACAATATTTGAAAGCTTCACTCTTTCCACCTTTTACCCCTTCTCAATGTTCGGTACTAATGAACATTGGCTAACCAATAGGCTGGCTAATTATTTTAAGCTGTTTTTCGTCTGTATCTCCTTCAGTTTTTAGCAAGTTACTGCATGAGTATATTCCTCTATTCTTAACAGCCATTAGTCTGTATTTAATGATCCCAAAGATATGGGGGTATAGTTTCTTTGCGTAATCTATTTCTTCTGCCCCTCACCGCGATACAAATAAATTCTTTAAAAATTACAACATTGTGAGAAAATTCCGAAACATCACACGTTATTTCCGGGAATTGCCACAAGTTTTATGGAGAAGAACTTCTCAATGACGTCTTACATTTTTAGCTGCTTGTATGAAGATATATTCAGTTTCTTTATTAGAGGTTTTGTCTTCAGCTGAGTTATGATCTTTCCACATTGACTGGAAGTTACACGTCAGCGAAATGCAGTCTGGATATGTTTTAGTTTTACTTGAACTGCGAGCAATTCTGCTTTAGCTTTGGCCGTATTTGCTTCAGCAGCTTTCATTGTAAATCAGGAAGGTGCCAGTCTTAATACTAACTGTAAATATTTGTAAATTTTCTTGGATACTTCCTAATTTATGCGAGAACTTGACTGGGGTTTTTGGGAAGATTTCTTAATTATTTCAAAAGATTCTAAGTTAATTTCAGGAAAGTAACAGCCTTGTTACAGAATCTTTTCCTTTTTTTTTGCTAGATATGTTATTGGCAGAAAATAGGCACACTAGCTGCCCATTATTTTCCTGGAACACTTCAGAAAATTTTCATCAATTGTATTTCATTGCCCAAAAATTGTATTATTGTTTGGACTTTGTCTAAGGAAGAAGTTGCGTATCTTTCATACAACATAATAATTGCAATATCTTCAGTTGTATAACAAATTTTCTTGTCCCATAGAAAATATACCCATGAATCTAAATTTCTTTACATCACAAATTATGTTAAACACTTAGTTTTTGGTTGTCAATGATTGTAAAATTTTATAGACGACCATACATCCTTGGGTTGTATTTTCGGTTGATAGACGTGCATAAGTTCTGACGTGATCTATGGACTCTTTACATATGCAGTTCACAATGTTTTAAGTTGTTCTACGGCTATATGTCAATGAGTGCATTCAATCTGATGAATTTATTGGAAATCATGCGAAAATGTAGATATATATTTTTCAGTAGATATACTCAGTAGATGTACTATTCTCAGTAGGTAGTATTCTCAGCAGATATACTGCAAAATTATAGTATATCTACTAAGAATTTTTAGTCAAGGAATTCACTGTACTTTATATTACGTGTGGAACAGTGTACAATTCTTTGTGTTGTCAATGATCTTACAACACAAAGCCAATTTTAGCCATTAACTGTGTAGGCCCCTAAACAGTGGAGGGTCTAGTTTATTTATTCAGTAATTAGGCTCTGTTAGTTAACAATGTATTATGTTATCAAACCTATAACAATATGTACAATATTCATCCAAAGCACTTGTATAACGCAATTAAAACACATCTATCACTAATAATTTTCAGTCAATGAATTCATTGTACTTTAAAATGATGTCTAATTTACAATGCTTTGTGTTGGTCATCCACGGCTACATAGCTTTGTGCGCTATCTTTTCCCGAAGCATTAATTTCGGTAGTCTTGGTCGATTTACGAAAGATTTCTAATCCATAGATTCCTCTCCTCCGTATTATGTGTCACTTACAATGTTTTGTGTTGTTCAACTGCTAAGTAGCTTAGTGCACAATTTTCAACCGGCACGTTCATTTTGGGAGATGGCGGGGAACACTTGGTATTTTTGATTTTGTTCTGCCCCAGATCTTCACCTTGGTAGCAGGAGAATTCCTGCTCAAAGTTGTGCTTGTCAATTGAGTTGGACGTGGCTTGAATGTTTGAATTTCTTGCTGGTGACGGAGAGGCTGAAGAACAGGTACTGTTGCGATAACTTTCTTTGCAGCCTGAAATACGAACAAAATATAACTTTACAAAATGCAAAACAATAGAGACAAATTGAGGTGAAATTTCACAACAAGAGTTTCAAATTATTTATTTCAAATCTTTTATTCAATGGTGACTAACCACTTGCATTTGTTCGAAAATAAACGTGTCATGAGACTCTTAAATAAACATCCCTTATTGAAATTTGTTTCTTAAAATCATTAGTGAAATAAGTTTTCAACCCTTTGTGCCCAACTTGATTGGGTATCAAGACTTAACAAACAACCAAGAAGCATGTTGATTTTAGTTTTTGTATTTTTTGAGTATTTGTGGCGTTGAGATAAAACGCGTGTAGATGAAAAAAAAAAAAAAGAAGGATGTACTAGCAAAGTGAACTAGTAACTGGTAGGTCTAGGTTTCGCAGTTCAGGTAGTCATAGTCATTTAAAACCGTTTTTCATGAAATGCAATAGGAATAATTTAAACTAGAGAAACACAGAAAGTGCTGAAAATACTCTCGGAATGCATCCTATACTATAGCCATGTCTCTACACTCATGCGCCTTCCCTTCCTTCCATCTTAAGAATAACAAAAGGATGAAGCAAATACTTGTGCCATGAAAATTCAGAAAACTCAACTTGTAAAAAGGCACGCAGAAACCATTGGCGTAACAAATATGTTAACCTCCAGAACTCTTGATTGTAAGCCATTCTAGTGTGGTAATATACAGGCCCGGATCTTGGGACGAACTGCAACAAAGTCTGTAGAGCTTCTTTCCAGAGGCCAGCAGTGTACTTTGCAACATTAATAAGTCTTAGTGCTAGTTTTGGCGTAACAAAAGTGTTAACTTCCAGAACTCTTGATTGTAAGTCATTCTAGTATGGTAGTATACAGGCCCGGATCTATACTTTTTGGGCCCTCTGCAATAAAATCTGTAGAGCCCCTTCCCAGAGATCAGCAATATACACTTATATTTGCTACAGATATTATAGCAACGTTAATAAGTCTAAGCGTTAGTTTTTTTCTATTTCTTGGGCCGTTGTGCCCCCTTAGGGACGTGCCCCCCCCCTCCGCACTGCGGGGTCTCTGCGGGTACTTAGATCCGGACCTGGTAATATATACTGTATACATTTAGGTACTGTTGTTACCAGGCTCAAGACGACGAGGAGAGAGGATCGAAGGATAGTGAGGCAAGCGCTCATGGATCCCACCGTGACTCATAAGCACGAAACTGCAGTCTTCGGTTGTAATGACTCAGCTGGCGGTGTATTTCATGTAGCTCTGTATTTATCTCATTTCTTAGCTTGTATATGTTCAATTGTCTGATTTTGGGATCAAGTGAATCCCTCACCTGTATTGTACTGCATATTAAATTTTACTTCAATTCAATGCTTGCTTCTTGGGGCGCTATTTTCAGTGTTACTGAGTGTATGTCCTACTTTTATGTTATAAATAGTTGATAACACTTGAATACAAGAACTAATTATTTCGAAAAAAAAATGAAAAGAAAATATAGATATATATTAAGCCAATAGTTGGGGAGTGTGTTTAAAA
The DNA here is from genome assembly GCF_026930045.1 of Uloborus diversus. NCBI lineage: Eukaryota > Metazoa > Arthropoda > Arachnida > Araneae > Uloboridae > Uloborus > Uloborus diversus. The sequence continues at coordinate 52,553,047 of NC_072738.1, read as the reverse complement.
AAAAGAAAAAAAAATCAAAATCGGAAGTAATTGGTGGAGGGATAAATATACCAACTAAACAACATACAATAAACACACTAACTTCTAAACAAACGTTTTCCTTACCCTGTAAGTGAGCTTCGGCTACTGCGTGCATATTTGTAACAAAAGACACATTTTATAACATTATTTCGAGAAAAAAAAAAACCTCTTACAATGCCCATTAGAAATAACTTGTAGAGCTTGAAATTCTGAACAAAATTAGCAACCGCTGTTAGTAGCTTTTAATAAAGATTAAGCTCAAAGCTTTATTTCAAATTTTATCTTAAATAAATAAACTTAAATAAATAAATTGATTAAATTATCAAATTTAATTAAGCGCTTCAAGCGGACTCCCACCGACCACGACCATTCCTATCTCCACTGAAACTCCTTTACCGCTTCCCTCCTCTTCTGCCTCCCAGCGCGAATATGAACTATCATTCTCAAATTTCCCCAATCGCTAAAAATTTCTGTGGTCGGTTTCAAAATTGATAATTCTGACCTTCTATTTTATCGTTTCTGATGTAACAATGACTTCAAAGCAAAATTACACCCAAAACGACAGTTAAAACAAATTTCTTTTTCAATATTACAACATTATAGATGCACAAAGCTGCAATCTACACTTTTGTTTTTTAAAACTTTTTATTTATTTATTTATTTATTTATTTCAAAAAAAAAAAAAAATGTTTGACCACAGAAACTTTTCATTATTGTTATTATTACTAGAAAATCGCCTGTCAAAAGATATGACGGGTGAAAACTGCATCTACATTTGAACGAAGCGACTGCCTGTTCGTTCGGTGATATTTTGATGGTTGAAATTTTAACCCTAACTCCAGTAGATAGCGTTAATTGTTGACCACTTTTTTTTTCGTTTCTTCATCCCCCTAAAATTAGTCTTATCAGTAAAGCAGTTAAGTTACCGGATTCAATTCAGCCTTGTCAAAATAAAGCATTTCTCTGCATGTCAAACATTACCAAAAAACATTATCAAATTATCATGCTATGGCGCGAGTTTCATCGTTGATGACGTCAGGAGCGTTACTCCGTAAGTGAATTGGCTGTTATAAAAATGAGGATTATTATTAGTCGGGGGTGGGGGGTGTAAACAACGTTTTGAATTGAATTTAAGCTAACAAAAGGATATCATTTTTTCCGTAGACATTACTCCTTTAAAAAAAAAAAATCTTTGTTAATATTTTTGTACAATAATGCATATACAGTAATAAGTTTTTTTTTTTTTTTTTTTTTGACTTTTTTCCCCAGTGTGTTTTACTTGGTTAGGACACATAGTTAGGTTTCCTGGGTTTAAATCTTTGATATCATTTGAACTGTCACAGAAACTCATCATTTTGAAAAAATACTACAATAATGATTTTTTTTGAGCAATCACGATTGCTTATTGCTTTCATTTGACTGTTTTTGGCGTGCTATCATTTTATTTTCCCACCGCCACCCTCCGCACCATCACCGTCGACCGGTTCCTCACGATGCTGTTCCTATAGCGAAAGCCGTCTCCAGGTCGCATCCATGTCCTACACACACGCGCATACATACACAACTGCACATACACACACGCACACATACACACACGCACACATACACACACAAACACATACACACACAAACACATACACACACAAACACATACACACAAACACATACACACATACACCTACATACACATACACATACACACACGCATACATACAGACACCTACACATACATACACACAAAAACGTACACACACACATACACACAACTACCCACACATTCATGCCTGCCACCAGACACAAACACATATACCTACACACACCCACACACACATACACATACCCCCCACACACATACACATACCCCCTACACACAAACACACATACCCCCCCACACAAACACACACGCCGACATACACACACTCGTGATTGCGAAAAACATAATTTGAATTCAAGATGTCAAAATTCAAATTATTATTATTATTATTATTATTTTTTTTTTTTTACTTTTTTTTCAGTGTGTTTTACTTGGTTAGGTTTTTTCTCCTGGGATTTTTCTCCTGGTCTTTGATATCACTTGAACTGTCACAGAAACTCGTCATTTTGAAAAATAAAGACATTAATAATGCTAATAATATATGGAGTTCAATTTATTTTATTTGACTAAAGGACTCCACTCTTTAGTCGGAATTACTCCCATAACAGGAACAAAAACAAAATTTCTCGTTAATACTTAACATTTCTCTTTCTTCCAGGTGGGTATAATAATAAGCAATTCAGAAATTTCCCCCTTTCAAACCCATCAAAATAAAAATTTTTAGAAACTGCAACCATGGCAACAAATCGCCCCCTCCATCTTCGCCTAAAAACAGGGGAAATATTCCCCAACGAATTGTTTCTCTTTACGTCCTCGTAAACAGGCGGTAGATTTTCATTTCCTTCTGGTTCCGCAGGGACATTCACAAAGGCTTCCCTGTCATTTTGGTGCTTGTTGCCTCCCTTTTTCCCGCCACAATGGTGGAAATATATCGGAAGGGATCCATTAGGGGGAGGATGAAGCTCCAGGAATAAAAAGTTGTTTGCAACACGTGGATGCGTTTGGATTTTCTCATCGCGTTAAGAGACTGAAATAGAAACTACACTTAGTCTAAATTCTTGAGATTAGTTTTCAGTTATGTGGTAAAATTTATTACGTTGCTTCACGGTGTTGAAAGTCGCGAAAAGATCTGGACAAAGATTTTTCACGGATAAGTGTCCATATGAGGCAGCGTAATTCATTTGGATTGTTTAGGAAAGAAAAGTTTTTGCCTAAATCGGCGAATAAAGGAGTGGTATAAATAGAATGAATGACTTCAAAATAACAATCGATGGGAGTTTTTAAGAAATCTGATGATGGCACCATATTATTTCCTTGTGTATGCCTTTAAAATAGCATATCTTTTAATAAGTAAGAAATTGTTGTTGTAAAAATCTTAAATCCGAAATCTTTTGCAGTAAGAAAAGTCCTTGTGTGTGTGTGTGTGTGTGTGTGTGAACTGAGAATTTAAGAAATTAACCATTTTTTTTTAACCAGATGTTGATTGTGCTAATTGAGAAGTTGTAGTATAAACAGTTTTTTTTTGTGCAAAAAATCAGTATTTATTTTTAATGGTTTTCACATTGTTACGCATCAAGTATCTTATTTTCCTTTTTAACCTAAAAATGCTCCATTTCATAAAAACTTTAAAATATGATCTTCAGTTTTAAACCTAAAAAAAATACTTTAAAAAATCATAATTTAATTTAGAGATGGTTTATGGTTCAGCAATCAATTGACAATATCGAGCTTTAACAGAAAAAAAAAAAACACAACAAGGAATTTACCATCAAATGTCCCAAACCAAAATTGTGAAAATACCCTACTAGTAGTAAAAATTAAAACAAGTAGACAATTTCAAGCGCACTAAACTAGAAAGAACTTCGGAAATTTCGAAAATAAAAGTATTTTTTTCCCCATCAGATTAGTGCATTTACAAGAATAAAATTTATTAAATAGCATCTTTAGTGAGTATTTTCTTGGTTATTGGCACCTACAGAGTTTCAATTTGTTCTTATAGTATTTTAAAATACAAAATTGGGTATGCTACCCAACGACAACGCGATGCATTTAAGGGTAAAAACATTCTTTTCATTTTCTGATTATAATCGAAAAAGTTCCAAATTTTCTGATGAATATTTTATAGTAGCCATCACGGAAATACCCATGATAAAATGCAACACTTATTAAGTTAAGGTTTTCTTATAAAATATCCACTACCCAACCTCCAATGCCAAAACATTACCGTCAAATGTAGTATGAAGAAATATAAAGTTTCTCTCAAAAACTTAATTGTCTAAAATGTTTGTTTCTTACGCAGCAGCTTAAAAATGCAGTTAAAAAATCACTGCTAAACACTTTCAACAAATAAAACCATGCATGTTTTATTATTCTTCCCAATGCTTTCAAAAATGTAATAACATTGTACAAATGACTGAATTTTTTTTCTTCAGTTACTTAGAAAAGGAAACTATTTTATTTTTATTACGATAAGAATAAAATTTTCGCACATAAAAAAATCCATTCCGCCTGCACTCAAAAATATACATAGAATCCAACCTTGAGGTCGTCTAGTACTTCAACGTTCTTGTATTTGCGCAGAAATTGCCGACATTTTATCATACTTTATAGCTACTTCCGAAATGGAAGGCTTTCACCAAAAAGAGTCAGTAAAATCGAAGTAGAAATAAATACAGCTGGATGAGCCCTATAGTCATATCAATATTTTCAGTGTCTCAAATAATTATGCCAAAAAAAGTCTTCGTGTCTACTATTTTAGAGAAGTCTGCGCAGTTCACATACTTTTTCTTTCCCATAAAAACATTTGTATTGGTAGTTGATCCTGTCCAATACAATGGAGTTCTAAGTTTTCTTCATCCGAGGGTTGCACCTCATATTAGATGATTCTCGCGGGAAAGAGTGCATATAAAAATGAAAAATATTTCTTTATTTTTCTAAACATCTGTTGACAGAAGTAACGAAATAAAGGAAATACTCCGCCAACTAAATAAAACAACATAAAAAGTTCCATCAAAACGTTAAAAAAAATCCCGCCAAATTACTGTATCGAGTCATTAATAAACATTAAAAGTTCCATTAAAATGTAAAACAAGAAAAAGAGGAGCAAATATGGTGGTGACATAAACAGTATTTTTATACAGTAAATTGCCGCCCAATAGCAGGGCTAAAGCAGAAATACATGAAATACACCAACCAGCTCAGTCACTTCCAACCGAGGACTGCAGTTTCGTGCTTATTATTACTCATCAGCCCGGCATAGGAAAGTGACTGAGCTGGAGGTGGAAAACCTCTTAATCAAGCCAAGAGTGTTGACAGTTTAGTGCTAATAAGCACGAAACTGCAGTCCTCGGCTGGAAATGACTGAGCTGGTTGGTGTATTTCAAGTATTTTTATATTTTCGCCGAGGAACGACAATGAAAACGGTGAAATTAAAATACTTTGCTATATTAATGGGGGGAGAAAAAAGGCCGTTCACATTCAAAAGGCCGCTGGCTAATTCCATGAGAAACGTTGTCCGACAAAACTAGTTCTACGTATCGAACGTGAAAGGTGAAATTGAAGTAGGCTCAGCAGTATTTCGAGAAAAAGAAAAAGAATTTAAATAGAAACATCTTAATGGCCGTTGGTAAATGCCATGGCAAACGTGGTCAGACAGTACTTCACGGCTACGTATCGAGCGTGAAAGATTAATAGACTCAGCAATATTACTAGCAAAAAAAAAAAAAAGTCATACCATCTATATCGCCGCTTGCCAATTCCAAGGCAAACGTGGTCAGGCTGTAACTCATGGCGACGTATCGAACATGAAAGATGAAATGAAAAGTATGCTTAGAAATATTACTTGCAAAAACAAAGAAAAAAAATATCTTTGAAAAGGGAGGGGGGAGGAGCTATGAATACAGCACCGAATACACTTACCGCTATTAAGCAATATGGATGGCACACCTTGATGGACTGACGGTGTGGCGGGCGGCAGTGCCAGACAGGACGAGTTCCTATTGTGATGACACATGACACTTTCTTTCGTGTTCTTCTCAGGCTTGCACAGGGCTATGTACACCTTCGGCATGAACAGACACGCCAGCTGGACGGCTCCGCTGAGGCTCAACAGCGAGCTCAACGTGACTGCTCGTATAGTGTTGCTCGTGCTCAGCACGAATAGTGGCAGAAAGGCCAGCCAGATGACACAGGTCGTGTAGTTCGTGAACGTGAGGTACCTGGTTTGAAGAAGAAACGTTGTATTTTAAATTATAAATTCAGTAAGTTTTCTGGTTAACATAATACATAATTATCTCCTGGACGGCTTTATTTTTTAAGGAAGGAAATTCATAGTTGAAATAAGCATTTTATTTAGCTGCTATGAAATTTATGATCTTCTCCAAATATGCCTACTACCACTCTGGTAATCTAGTTGCTCCATAGATGGTGTCTCTGAAGTCTATTGCTATTTATGTGCAACGCAAGTGGCGCCATCTATTGAATGACTAGATCACTTGAGCGGTAGATCGCATATTAGGAGAATATTAAATTCATTTTCATAGAATTTTCTTCCTCCCTGCTGTCTCCCCATTTCTGTCCCTATCAATCTTTTTAGAAATTTCTATGTAACTTATTTCGTACAAAACAGTTGCTTTAAGTTTTTTCTTTCTAGAGTTACCGACCACAGCGTTATCCACGGTAAAAGTTCAGAAAGAGTAGTTATTCGCGACACATTGTCGCTGTGGTCACTTCTAGCTAATAAACAGTTTTGTGCTGTCATTAAGGGCAACTTTGAGTCATGCCAGTTAACTTTGGGCCAATTTTTTAGCTGATAAAAATAAACAAATATTTATTTTTTAAAAAGGTAGAAAGCCCTGTGCCACATTTTCCGGACAAGGCTATGAAATAAAGTATTTACTTTTCACTCCATCCCTCCTCCAAAGAAAAATAAAATAAAATGAATGAGCAAAATATAAATTAACGTATAAAATGAAAACAAAAATGTAGTTTTGCACACAGTTAATTGCATCAATCAGTTAGTCTGAAGTTGCTGTTTGAAAGCTAGTTTTGAAGTTGTTAATCATTATTACTCTAATTATTATTATATTTTTATCTTTTGCAGTAGCTCTTGAATATAGAAAAATCCATTGACTAGAATGAGCATAGATAACGCACTCAGCACAAACACATGAAGAGCGTAAAATGTAAAATGTTACAAAGAACATTGTAAAGATTGTACATTTTTACATTTTACAAAAAGTTAAAATGTAAAAATGTACAAATATAAAATTTAAAAATGTAAAATTGAAATATTATTAAAATATAAAACGCAAAAGAATAATGGGTAAAATAAGTAAGAAGTTAATACGGTCAATCAGTTGATTAGTCCCTGTAGTTTTTCTCTGGCCTTTTATTATCAGTCGTAAATGTTTCCGGACACTTTCGGGCATTTCGTGAGATGCAAAGCACCGAAAAACGGGGTCGCTGCCATGACACTGGCCATAGAAATTGTTGAAAGTGTTTTTCCAAAATTGCAATGTTCTGAGAAAATGATAAATAACATAGGTCTTGTGAGGTTGTGAAGTACAAAGGAACAGTTCTTAAACACTTAGTAACTCCATTTTTTCTGCTTTAAAGTTGCACTAATATAATTAATTTTTTTATAAAAACTTTGTATCTCCTTTCTGACGTGGTTCAAAGTCACTCTAAATGACTGGGCAAATTGTTCATTTAAAAAGATTCAATAATTATTATTTCTTGATTTTGGATTACTCTTCAACAGTTTAGGACTATTTCTTCCATTTTATATCACAAAATGTAATTTAAATTCTGTTAAAAAAGTGAGGCAGTTTGAAATGATGAAGTTATGGTCCAGAGTTGTTCCGATGAACTTACCTGGGAACCACACGAATAATGTAGTTAATGAAAACAGTTGAAATAGGTAGCTATCGAAAGGGCATATTGAAAATTTTTTTGACACAAAAATATTTCACTCCACATACACACTAAAAAAAAAAAAATTGAAAAACGTTCCTGGCAGCAGCTGACGTGCTTAATTTCTATCGTTAATATATCTTGCAAAAAACAGGAACGTTTTCCGATAAATGTAAGTAACCTTTCTGAAATTATTATTGAGACTTCCTGAAGAATTAGGAACTATCTCCGGTTAAAGCCAGTCATGTCTCTGAAAATTCGGTAGGTTTTATTTAATTAGAACCTTCTTGACTTACCAAAGGCTCAAGTAGCACCAGTGCAACTATGGCAAAAGTTAATTTGCAAAGGAAGAATCCGATGACTATCCCAGAGACTTATTCTCTCTCTTTGGGATCCTAGTCAAGCAGGGCTGACCGGAAACACATATTGCCGATACATTTAATAAATACGCTCAGTCGTCAATCTTTAAACCGGTGGCTAAAAATATTTTTTTTCACCAGTGAAGAGTCGACATTCGTGCAACCTGAAGCAATTTAGGAAACTTTTTTTCAAAGATACTTGGTTTTACGCGGAAATTGATGCAAACGTGTGAAATTCCAAAACGTTCCTCAGAAATAATCAGTAACTTTCGGATTTTTTTTTAACACTGTAATAATAATGACAATAAATAAATAAGTGAAGAAACAAAATAACAAATAAATAAACGTACCTCGCCTCATTGAATCCGTCGGGACACTTTCTCGTCTTGAAGGCGTAGACTGTACAGAATCCAATGAGAATGAATGGATAGATGAGGCCCACTAGATACGAGGCAGTATCCGAGCCCAGGCAAATGAGGACATTTTCTTCGCGCGTAGGGTACATGTGAGCAACAGCTGGTCTGTCGTATAAGAGCCAAGTCGTGTTTATAATACCTGAAAACGTTCAAGATTTTCAATCAAAGAATGAAAATAAATAAAGCATAAAAAGAGCTACACTGTAAAAACAATTTAGAAACATTCCTGGTATTTAATGGGCAGCTAATGTGCTTCATCTCTGCAAGTAACATATCTTGCAAAAAGCAGGAATATTTTCCGCTAAAATTCAGTAACTTTCTTGGAATGATCTTGGAATCTTTCTGAAGAATTAAGAAATCTCTTGAGATAAAGCCAATCGTGTCTCTGACTCTTCAGACAAAACTGTACTTGCTTTATGCTTGCAATTCTGAATGAGCTTTGACCATGGTAGCAGTATTGCAACCATTGGGCACATCATTTGGAACTGTCGTGAAAAATCAGGAAGGTGCCAATCTGTTATACTATCCCACCTAAGATTATTCTGAAGTTCCAGAGACATGACTGGCTTTTAACGGGAAGATTTATAAATTTTTCGGGATAATTTCGGGAAGGTTACTGAATTTTAGCGGAAAACTTTTCTGTTTTTTTGCGAAATATGTTACTGGCAGATATTGGGCACATCAGCTGAATATTATCTTCCAGGAACTTTTCTGAATCGTGTTTACAGTGTAGATGCAAATTTTATACCATGATTCGCAAAAACACACCAAAAAAGCTCGCACAATTTGAAAAAAAAAAAAAAAACACTCTATATGATGCACATATAATTTTATTAAAGAGTGTATAATTTTATTAATTAGTCTGAATTTGTGCAACTTGTAGCAATTCAGGAAACGTTTTGACAAATATATTTGATTTTCACAGGATGTGGATGAAAACTTGTGAAATCCTGAGACGTTCTACGTAAATATCAGAAACGCTCCGGAATTTTTCAGTGTAAATAGAAGGGGATAATTAAACATTTTTGTTTAGGTAAACTGTTATCGTCCCTTTTCTGCTTTTCTCAGTGGGAGCTAAAATTCATGTACGTACATTTTCTAAAAGCTTTCGCATTTAGGTTAAACCCTAACAAATGCCTACTCCAACAGATACGAATAAGTATCCTTATTTTTCTCTAGAAATATTTTTGTCTCAAAATACAAGAACCCGCAAACGCAACAAACTAAACATAGAGGCACATGATTGATATCGGTGTCCGATGTTTTAATTGAAAGAGAGGGAACACAGTTCAGCAAAATTTCATTAACGCAGGAATCCTGTCAATCCTTCTGGGCAAACATGATTCGCTTACTCTGACATGCAAACATGACAAATAGGCGCGCGAGGAGGAGTAATAAGTTGCTATGGCAACCCAACACTAATTAGATTAGAGATTACTATCAAATTGAAATGGTTTATTTTTGCAAAAACATTTTTAAAAAGCTTAAAAGGATTTTAGAAGGTATTTCAAGTGCATAGACATTTACTTATATTTAGTTTAACTACTTATAAATATCAAATCATTGTTTTAGAAAAAATAATGATGGCGTGCAGTATAAAAGCAACAAATTTATTATAGATAGGAAAATTGGAAGCTTCTATGTTCTTATTATTTTGATTAATAAAAAGTGATGCTGCTAACAAAGAAAGCCTGTTTGTGTGTAACAGATTATGTTCAAAAAGGGACGCAGTGACTAAGTTTAAATCCCGCGCTCTCCTCCAATCTAAACCAACAGTTGGGGAAAACCTAACTTGGCTAAAGCATTGTGAAGGCTACGCAGATCCTAACCATAGCATTACGGCTCTGCCAAGTTAGGTTTGCCTCTACTATAGTCTGTTGCACACAAATAGACTTTAATTAGTTGAAACTGCGACAAACTTTTAACTTAAAAATGTAATTAACGGCACACATTTTTTGAAATTTATTATTTTCAAGCGATAAATTCAATAAGAACCGTGATAAAGTAGAGAGCTAAAATCTATACTTAAATGCCATAAAATAAAAACTATTCTGTGAAATTGTTTTGGTATGCGTTATCTAAACTGATACAAAACGTTATGTTTTTTGGTTTCCGCTAAAAGTAATTCAAACGTTTAACAGTTGTGGAGCAACAGCAGAAATTTGAAAATGAACAGCATTTTTTATGCCATAGTAAATGCTTGATACGATTAAAATATTCTCTTGCTAAAAGATACAATTTCAAATTTCAACTGCATACATGAGAGTTTTTGTTGATGTTGCAAAAACTATGCAAGGCAATTTCTCTCTAATAGCGCTACATTAACGCTATGTTATTTTATCTGATAGCGCTTAGTTAACACGATAACTGTCTCCACGATGCGTTTGAGAGGGGCGTGTTGGAACTATCAATGAAAAGAGGCCTGTTTTTCGAAGCGTCCAGAACTTTCAAATGCTGGCAAGCGTTGATTTCTGCGCAGCTTCAACCCGCGAACGCGCTATACGACTGATTCCAAATCTCTGTGTTGAAACCAACGCACGTCGCTACGTGAACTCTCTCGTAGATCTGGGTGTTTCATCCATAGAGCAGGAGTTAAAATGGAGGGCGCAAGTCCAATCATTGGCTTAGCAAAAGCAGTCCCAACACTGTAAAAAAATTCCTAAACGTTACTGAGTATTTCCGTGTAACGTGTCAGGATTTCAAAGGTTTTTATCCACTTCCTGGAAAAATCAAGTATCATTGTCAAAAAGTTTCCTGAATTGTTACTAGTCTCTCGAATGCAGACTTCTAACTGTTGTGAAAAAATATTTTTAGCTCCCAGTTTAAAGATTGATTGAGCGTATTCATAAATTGTATCGGCTTCAGCACGGCTACGGCTCGTCCATGCTGATTAAGCTCCCAAAGGGAGCGAAAAAGTATGGACTACGATGCTTTGCAAGAAGTGCAGGCGAGTAAAATTCTCTCTACTTGCTTACGATTCTGGCTTTGCTTTGGCAATGTTTGCAATACTACTAATAAAACATTCTTTATAAATCAGGAAGGTGCCAAGGTATTATACTATATCTACTTACGTTTACTCTGAAGTTACAGAGACACGACTGGCTTAAAACAAGATGATTTCTGAATTTTTCAGGAAGCTTCCGGGATAATTTCAATAAGGTTACTGAATTTTAGAGGAAAACATTCCTGGTTTTTGTAAGGTATTTTACTGGCAGAAATTGGGCGCATCAGCTGCCCATTATTTTCCAGGAACGTTTCTGAATCGTTTTTACAGTGAAGGATCCCAAGTCACGTGACGCAACGACGACGAATGGTTGGCACGTTTTGCGTGGAAGAAGCGAAAGAAATCTGATTTCTTCCAATGCTTTGCTTTAAAATCTATCACGTGACTTGGGGGTCTAGGTTTCATGAATGGAAGTCATCACTCCCTCCATTTTATCTCTTCTCAATGGTCTTACCATTGCGCGCGTTTGTTTCAACGATCGATGGTTCTAACGCAGTGCATTCGCAACATTTGGACGGATCCAAACAGTTTTCTTGGATTGAGTTTAGTTGAAGAAAAGGTAGTTCTTAGGCTATTTAAAATATTTCATTCATGTTTTAGCTCAACTCTTGTACGAGGAAGGGAAAAGGGAAGTGTTCTCCCCATCAAATAATTAGAGGTGGTCAAACTGTTTATTATGAACAATTAAATATGTTGAATTTGGTGGAAAGTTATCTCCACTTGCCTAATACCGGGTTAAACGGTTTTGAGAAATTGAAGCGTCTGTTTTCAATCCGGCTGTATGCGCATTGATAAATGTATTGGTACTTAGCTCAAATTTTCACGTATGGGATTAACATCTTGTGTAACATTAAAGCATTTTTTGAAAAAGTTAAATCAAGTAATCTCTTAATATTGCTGTAGCACGAACTTCTCAAAACCTCTTTTACCTTTTAATCAGCTTTTAGAACCTTATGTCCAGCTTTCTACCTTTTAGCAACATTACACTTCGGGATAGATTTTGAAATACTAGGTGCGCAGCACTTTTAACTCGCTTGTAGAGCACTGTAGTGGTTAGCCGTTGGCCTTTTGCTCCCAAAAGTGCAGGTTCAAAACCAGCTCCAGTTGGAGGATTTTCAAGATGCAAAAAATCAGAGGCGTAGGAACTTCGTGGAAGTAGGGGGAGCTGAGACACATTATGCCATAACCAGAAAATAATTGGGGGGGGGGGGAGGGGCACTTAAATTTTTCCCCCATACGAAATTAGCTTCTCAAAGCTTCTCTCTCTCTTTCCCAGCAAGATTTTCAATCATATTTAATAAATACATTGTACATGGAGATAATGAGGTGATAAAACTATGGTTTTGAAAGGGGGTCGGTCAGTACTTGAAGATGAGCACGTATAAATAGAGGGGTTCTGGGGGACCCTCCCCCGGAAAATTTTCAAAATTCTTGTTCTAAAATTGAGTTTTTAAGCGATTTTTGGAATGTTAAGGGAAGGTTCGAATAAACTTTCCTGAAAATTTTTCGAAATTAATGTCTTAAAAACGGATTATATACCATATTTGTTGACGTTAGTGAAGCTAATATGACTCGAGGGATTGTCCTCGATCGTATTTTCAAATCGATTTTCATCTCCCTCCCAATATTTCGAATTTGAAGATCCAAAATCGCAATTGTAGACAATTTTTAATATTACTTAAAATACACCGCCAGCTCGGTTATTCCATCATGATGGAATAACTGAGCTGGCGGTGTATTTTAAGTAGTTCTGCTTTAGCCCTGGCTTTAGGACGGTAACTTACTACAAAATCTTTAATGATGTCAGGAGAAAAGGCTGTACTAGGGCTCTACTCTGGTAATTTTTCAAAATTGTCCTAGAGAACGTTCTTCAATAGTGTTATCAGAAAAGGTTCAGATGTTCCTTCTCCTTATTTTTTTCGAAATTATAATCTCTAAAAAACGCGACTGCGGATGATATTTGTCAGCGTTAGGGGCAGGTCCCGAATAACAAAATGTGAGGCCCTAGGCCTGCAATAATTTCAATGCTCCCTGAAGACTCTATTAGCCCTGTCGGAATGCATTTTCGGGGGCCCCAGAACTATGTAAATTATTTATCATGTGCATTCACGAATCCCCTTTGGCGCACTCGAAATTGTGACATGGTAAATTCGCTGCTGGCAGAATTAATAAAAATTCTCCTTTAAGGAAATTTTTTTCTAAATAAAAAGTCATTATTTTTTTATTATTACTTTTAAAAATACATGGAATTTTTTCGTATAGTTGTAATGCTATGCATTATTCTTTTAGTAATTTGAGGACTCTTAGACCATGCCAATTAGGTCCAGGTCTAATTGGCCTGTGAGGTAATCAAGCCCTGCTTAGGGGCCGAGCAATTTTCTGAAATTGAATTCCCAAAAAGGGAATATTATTTAATTTCCCGTGTTGTTGGAGAACAAGGTATTCAGGGACTCTTTTTCGGAAATTTTCAGGGAACCGAGTCCTGAAAAAATTTGAGGCGCTTTGCAATAATTTTGAAGGAAAGGGAGGACTTCGGCATCGTAGCGTTTAGAAGACTCTCTTATTTTCTGAGAACTAGAAAAAGGGAAAAGGATGAAACAGGAGGGTGGAGAAACAGAACGTTGGAAATGTGTTAAAATAAAGTGTTCGTTATATATTTTACTGTTCAGATAAGTTTTAGTAAAAGTCTTTGAGAGAAACTATAAAATATTGTAGGAGTATTTTTAACAAATGAAAAATAATAAATGAAAAGTTACAATTTTGGCATGAAAATATATCTGTAAGTGACAAAAAAATCGTAAATTAGGAAAGCAAAAAATATGAATAACTCTTAACTTCGTAAAGTATTATGTTCAAAATTTTTCATTTCAATAAACTCGCACCTTTTAAAACTGATTTTTACATAGTAACTGTTTTTATAATCATTGAAAGATTTTACGAATATTATAATAGTGAAGATATCACCGATTTTGATTTATGTGAATTTTTGTTCCTGTAGTGTAAGTGCCTTTACAATTCTTTGAATGATATTTATCTTTGCATTTTTATAACTTCATTCAAAAAAATCCATTCCTGACGGTTTAAAATGAAACAAAGTAACGGGCACATTTTTTTAAAAAATTTTTACCGTGCGATAGTTTTAAAAATTGCGTTTTTTATCACAGCAATGATTTGCAACCCCAAAAGTAATTTCTGAGTACATCACTAATTTACGTTGTTTCTTTTGATAATATTTCCCATCAAAAAATAAATAAAAAATTTGTTTAAATAATATCTATTTCGGGCGCTACGAATTCTCTATATGGCAACAGATTACTTTCGGTTTCGATAGATCATCGAACAATGACATTTTTGCGATCTGATGGTACTTTTTGATCGAAACATAGAATTTAAACCCGAATTATATGTACGTTCATGATCCCTCGAGAATTAGCTTACGACTGTTTCTTGTTTTGTAAAATTAGACTTTTGGGAAATCTTTAAAGAATTTTCTTTGTTCGGGGCTTAACTTTTTATGAAGGAGTGAAAAATGATAAAAGAGAGAAATAAACGACGGAGTAAAATGAATAAATAAATAAATTTGTTTGTAAATGGGGATACCCCCCACTCCCCGAGTTTTTTTTTTTTTTTTTTTAATGTAGGTAATTGCAATGAATAAAGAACCCAACCACTTGGTCTTTTAGTTTAACTTTCACTTTAAATTTTGAAAGTTTATTTTAATCAACCAGTTTCAAAGGACTTCGCTGGAAATTCTTTACATTGTGCCAAAGAAGTCAGATATCTTAAAATGAGATAAGTTTCTGGAAAATTAAAATCATTTGATTTGAACAAGTTGCATACCTTAGTAACCTTTTTCATAGTTATGTCTGTAGCACCTTTATTCATATTTAAATGCCAAACTGACTCACTATCCTTTTTGTGATCACACGACAAAAAAAAGGCATGCGAGGCAAAACTAGTAAGAAAGTGAACTAAACTGCAATGCCGCTCCCGAAACACGAGCTCAAGGTGAGGAGCAAACCCCTATCGGTACTGGTACTGATTTTTGTAGGCCGCGGAGCAGAGCCAACTTTTCCGCAGCCGGTAGGATAGCTTGTCTAAAATTCTTTTTTTTTTCTTTCGGGAATCAAGAGGTGTGTAAACAGCGAGAAAATGGGTGAAGGTGGACTCAAGTGCACTGATCACTCCGTCTGTCCCCTGCTTTTGTTGCTTATTGAGTGGAAATACTTAGAAAAGACTGATCACATTTTTGAAATCGGGTTTGACGTAAACAATGTATGACAGAATGCTGCTGTGCGAGAATTTTTCCGGGGGAGCAGAGCCGGTCTGAAATATTCCAGGGGGAGCTCAAGCTCCCCCAGCTCCCCCGGCTCCGACGCCTATGCAAAAAATTGTCCACGTCCATGTCGTATGATTATGCAGCATGTAAAAGATCCCTTGAGTAGTTGTTTGGGTATTAATACCATCAACTGGGGCAACATTGGCATTTTGCGGGTGCCATTTTGGCCCGAAAATGAAAAGTCAATGAGTACTACCAGTCCTGATAAAGTCTAGGCAGTGCTGTACCCTATTAGGCCACTGAAACAAGTAAGTAATAACCACTCTCCCATGTTTAATACAGTACATACATTATCTTTTCGTTTATTGAGCCAATGTTACTGGAACAGCATAGGCCACAGTTACCCCAGTTAACAGTAATCTTGGCAAAATTAAATTCTTAGTGCAGTTTAGCAACATTAGAGCCCAGGTATCTCCATCTGACGGGAGAAAAGGTTATCAATTTTCTCATGGGAATGGCTATCCGCCAATAGAGGAGTTACATGAAAGAATGGATGTACTAGGATTGCAAACAGTGAGATACCAATACGCAGGTCCATTAAAAACAAACAAATAAATAAATAAATAAACCACTATTTACCTTCTACAGATACAAGAAGAGCTGTGATAATAAGCTGAGATTTAGGACTCGTGCATCGGGGCTTTTGGCACGGTTTCTGCCTCCGCTGATTAAAAATCCGAGCTATGCGATTCGTTTTAGTAACAATGGCTGCGTAGCATAAGGTGTAACAGAACCCCAGGAAAAATCGAGTAATGCCACAAGTACATGGCGCAGGTTTGGCGACGATGACGAAGGTCATACTGAAGGACATGAAGATTCCTGTAAAGAGAGATAATAACAAAGTAACTCTAGCATGGTTACGGAATGGGTGGTTAAGAAATGGTTAAAATATTTCCCCATATTGTTTTCTAGGAAACATACCCAGCGTTGCCTGGGTCAGTAATAATATTGAGAAGCAATTTATGTTTTCCTTTATTTATTTTTAACTCTGCCTCGGGGTTTCACCCGCGTTAATAAGACAACAATTTATTAAAAAACTATTTTAAGTACATCACGCTATGACAAAAATGTGATATATATAGTAAAAAATTGCACACCCTTATCCACGCCATTAAATAAGAAAAAAAAATCAATAAAAAATAATTCAAAACCCTTGATTTATAAATTAATTAATTTTTAAATGAGCCGGGTAATAAATGCTGAAAATCTTCCCGCCAGCCGGGTTCGAATCGGAGACCCTATAGTTGCTGGCTCAGGGCTTTACTGACTGAGCTATTCGGGCAACAAATGTTCGAGCTGTTGATGCGAAAACAAAAATTCATCATGATTATTATTGATTTAATTTCAATTTCTTGCTGCTTCACTCCTATTAGTCATAGCGTAATATTATATAGCCTATAGCCTTCCTTAGTAAATGGACTATTCAACACAAAAAGAATTTTCCGATTCGAACCAGTAGTTCCTGAGATTAGCGCGTTGAAACAAACAAACTCTTCAGCTTTATATTATAAGTATAGATAGTGGAGTTTAAAATCCACAGTAAGAGTCTTGTGAAACTCGCAGTTCTAGAGCTTAAATACGCCACCATGAGGCGGTTTAAGAAATTAGCCAAAGGGGTAAATCATTCCGTGCTTCTTGATTTCTCATCTCCTTCTCGATAGAGCAGATATTTTTAAAACTTAAAAAATATATTTTAAAAGAATTCAATGATTAAAAAAAAAAAAAAAAAAAAAAAAAAACCTCTCACTCATCAAACTTAAAAGCAGGCTATAAGTTATAGTGTTTGTTTGTTTTATCTCTTTTATCAACCATGTATTGTTTGTTTGTACTGCGAATACAGTAAAACCTGTCAACAACGTTACTGTTAGGACCTATAAAAAATATCGTAATAGACAGGTTATCGTTATAGACAGTTTGATTATTCATGCTGACATTTTGCTGGGGCCAAAACAAAATATATTGTAATCAGTGGCGGATGGGACAGCATGAACCGGCCCTGACATTTACCGGCCAGCCGCCCATTTAAGACTTGCTCCTTGAAGAGGAGAGGCACCCCCCCCCTATTTTTTCAGATGTAAATTTGAGAACGGATACATCTTCTAGTTTTAGGAGGGAATCACAACTAGAATTTAAGGACTCAAATTAGACGAATATCGTTTACGAATTTGGAGAAAAAGAATTAAAAAAAAAACACCTGCATAGTAAAAAGTAATATTTGTGCAGATAATGGGGGGTTCGGGGGCATTCCCTCGGAAATTTTTTGAATTTATAGCTTTATAAACGTATTGTTGGACTATTTCTAGATGATCTTGGGCGATGTTTGCGGGAGGGGTATTTGAAGAATTCCCCCAAAACTTTTCGAAATCAGAGCTTTAAAACGTATGTGTAAGCTAAGTTTGGAAATACTAGGAGGAGGGAAAAAGTTCAAGAATTCTTTCTGCGCAAAATTTCTCAATCGAAGTTCCCAAAGCGCCAATTTAGGTGCAATTGACGCTCTTTGGGAGGAGGGCGATATTTTTTGAAATTGAAGTCCTTAACAAGTTTGTTACCGATAAATCTCCCCCCCCCCCTCTGCTCCCTAGTCAGTATCTGAAGGTCTTATGTGCAATAACGATTGAAGAGGAGGAACTTTTCACGCGATATCGCGTGAAAACAGAATGTAAAGTTTTAATGAACGTCTTTAGACTATCTTTGGCAATGTTAAGTAGAGCAAAGATCCGGTGCCCTCCCCCCCCCCTCCAGGGAATTTTTTTATTTGTTGTCTTAAAAATTCATTCTATGTGATCTTAGGTAATGTTAGGGAGAGAAAAGGTTCGGGGTGCTGTCCAGGATTATTTTCGAAATTGAAATTGAACGAAAGGGATTGTAGGTCTTCTTTTATAATGTTAAGGGGACTGAAGCGTAAAAAACTTTATTTTAGTCGACTTTCAATGATGTGAGAAGGAATAGTTTTAAAGTTTTTGTTAAAGTTTTAAAACGCATTTTTAAGCTACCTTAGTGGTCTAAAATGAAGGGTAAGGCTCGAGGACCTCCCTCCCTTCCGCATTCTTGGCTAAGCCCCTACCTTCTTTTATTAAATTACCTACCTTCTTTTATTAAATTATTGATACAAATGTTGTGGAAAAACATCCACCAGTTTTTCTTTTCCAAGACCATTTTAGTTCTTTGGTTTTTCGGCAGTAAAATTTTCATTTTCCAACCTGATGTTTGTGTTTTTTTGAAATTATAGCGAATTCTTTAAAATAATCTTTTAATATTTTGGACTGATGTGGTACTTTTCACTGACACAGTGTAGGTCTTCTTTCCCCAACTTTATTTTATTTTAAATATCATGCCACCAGCTAGAATCTCTTGATAAAGTTTTGGTTTACTTTTGGTTCATACATTCATTCTTAGTATTCATTATAATATTTTAAATCTCATTTACTGCATCTTAACCATTTTTTCATTAAAAACATGCTTCGGCGGGCCCTATGAAACTGTTATTGATTATTTATCTACTCATTGATTGTATTACGCTGAAACTTGTCATAATTTTGTACTATGTACTGAATACTTTTTTTCGTTGAAAAAAATGCTCGAAATCTATCAGATGTCTCGAAAAATTTCAGCTGCCGGTGAATTATAATAAAGAACCGTGGATGTTCGTAAATAATACTCAAAGGTTTCATTGGTTAATGTTCAAGCGTTGCATTTTCTTTAAAATTTTGCTGAAAAACTACTTTTGTCTCGGGAATTTTACTTGGTGTTTTATTACTACCATTTCAATTTTTTTTAGTACAAAGAACGTTTTCTTTCTTTATTTCTTCTTCTTCTTTTTTTTTTTTTTTTTTTTTTGTTCATCACTAAATTAAAATTAGCAGCCTCGGTTCTGCGCTTCCCCTGGTGACGGCCCTACCTTTACGTGTTCATGTCCCCTACAAATTATTTCAGGTAGCTCTTAGGGTTTTAGAAGGTTGTGGACAGTAAGGCAGCAAAGTAATCTTATCGGCCGTTGAATTTAGGGACACACGGTAAAACATCTTATTACTCACAGCATAAGCTTGTCGAGTTCATTTTTTTTTATAATTTTGCTACCATTACTTTTGTTAAAGGGATTTTCTTATAAGTCGTTTAGAAATGTACAGCATTATTATAATATTTTCAGAGATATTTAAATAGTTTTTTTTAAAAAAAAGATAGGAAAAATCATATTTTGTTTTGTTTTTTGTTCGTACCATTCAAGTGAAAAATTCAAGGCGGCCCAATGGGCATTTGCCCGGCTGCCCGCCGGCCCCATCCGCCACTGATTGTAATAGACAGGCTATCGTTATAGACAGTATCGTTATACACAGGTTTCACTGTACTAGGAGAACGCAAATTGCAAATCACATACCCTCACCAAGTCAGTGCATAAGAAAAAATTGCTACATTGACAGATTTTGAGGTTTTGTACGTTTTGAGTTAACCCTCACACACAAATTTAGAGGGCCTGTATTTCTCCTATTAAACGCAACTAAATTTTTATGACTTCTCCCCCCCCCTCCTCTACCTAAGTGAAGTCCTAAGTAGACTCTTCGCCCTTTTTAGAGAGATCGTGGGATCATTAGTTAAAAACTTTGCTCTAAAATTTCGAATTCACGCTTAAGCATTAATATTGGAAATGTTAGATCGGGATCCACGCCTATAATAAACTATTCATACTGAAATGTAAATGCAACTGCCAACTAATAGGTAGAAATTAATCTTTGATGAATGACTCTTTTTTTTTTTGGATTGCAGATTGAACGAAGCACTCGTTATCCAGACCATAAAGGTTTTTTCAACAAAAGCATTTATCTCTACTATAACAATACGTACAAAATCCTTTGCTTTACCAAGATGAATCTAGTTCTTTGCATGCTTATCAATCGTCTGATCCGGTTTGAATAAATTACAGTGTTTTATGGAATATAACATCAGACAAGAGTTGGGAGTCTTTTTGCATTGAAAGAGTTCAGTAATCTACCAGCTAACCCACAGCCGACAGCGGTTGGGCAAAACTTAAGTCGAGAACTTTATATTATTGTTCAATACCAATTATGCTATTAACGCTGCTGTTATTAATTCGAACTTACATATTTTGATTCATTAATTATAGTTTCTATATTTATACTAGGAATTAAGCCAAAGCAGCAAACATCTTCATAATTCTAATTTTAATTGACAGATTGTTATATTTCTGGTGAATGCTATCAACATGTGTTGGTGATACTCTAAAAAGGGCTTTAAAAGTTTCTTCGAAAAAAAAATACTACATGAGCTAATTACTAGTTAACTAGTAGCCACTAATTGCTAATTTATTTCCTCGTGCAATTTGAATCGTAAGAACCCAGGTGTCTTAATCTGGAAAATCGAGTGTCAAAATTTTCAGTTGGTGTTGGCGGTTTTTGATAAAATAAATAAAAGAATGATTGCCAGGACCTGGAGAATGCACTACTTTTGCAGATACTAAGGAGTCAATAAACTTAGCCCCATTTGAAGGAAAAAAAATCAGTAATGGGCAAAGGATTTGTATAAATAAAAAAAAGTTTCATTTTACCTAAAAGTAGTAGTCCACTTAATTCTCTTCCAGAAGCCTTGATGATGGGCGTGTCGGCATAGATCCAGAAGACAAACCCTACCACTGTTGTCGTCAGGATGCCCAGCCCTGCAAACCCCATCGTCCCGATAGCCCATGGGCTGCTATAACTAAGATACTCTTCCGGTATGGGTTCACATTCGTTTTTAGAAAGGCTGGGTAATGTTCCCCAAGGGCAATCTCGACAGTGGTAAACGTCTGGAAGATACTGGAAGGCCGAGCAATTGGTGCACAACCAGCAGCATGTGTCTCCTTCTAGCTGCAGCTTTGCCTGTCCTGGTCGGCAAGGTGCGCTGCAGAAAGATCTTGGATAGGCCCTGTCAGTATCCTTGAAACGCATAGATCCTCTGTCTAATTCGAGATTAGCCTTACCTTCCCTTTCATTATCTGTAAAAGATCATTACAAATTTTAGGAATATGCTTATAGTTGCTCTCGTTTATAGTATATTAAACTAATTTCAAAGTATCAAAGTCGCAGTCTATCCAAGCTAACCATTGTTTTCTAATTTCAGAAATTCCCTAAATGCAATTCACATGGCACATGGCAGGAACAAAGAGCCAAGTTTGTCTCTTATCAATATGAGACTCGCTGTATTTGAACATTAATTCAAATGCTAACGAGAACAAGCTCTTTCCTCACTGCCATAACATAATACTTCATTTTCCCCCCTTTTCTATAAAAAAAAAGTAAGGTAGCTTCATTTGGAGTGCATAAATATGAAGAAGAAGGTACCAAAGAGAAAGAAAGAAAGCAAAAATGCATTGTTTTAAGTCAAGTATGTTGCGTTGTTTCTTCTGTAATTAGTTTTTTTAGTCGCAGCACATTTAAAGATATTGTCGAAACAAATAATTAATAAAAAGAAGCGATTAAAACACGACAAACAATTATTTTGTATCTGCAACATGAAACATTACAGATACATAAAACATAATAACTTTGAGAAAGAGAACAAGGACTGAAAACTGAAGCCATGAGTCGCGGCTATCTCACAGCTTGGAAAAACTTCATTAAAGACTTGCTGCCAGGTTGAGAACCCAACAGATTCAGACTACATTTCGTACATTCGACTACTTTTCAGTATTTTTTATGGCAATGAGTACTCCAGACAACACCACAATATAGTTGGGAAACCTAACTTGGCTGCGTCGCAGTGCTGTGATTCGGATCTCAATGCCTTAGCAACGCTGCCAGACTAGGTTTGCCCCAGCTATAGAAACAAGAACTGTCTTTAGTGCAATGTTTCTCCAGAATGTTAATGGGTAAAAGTCAAGTGATTGTCGTGCTAGTTATAAACAGAAAAGAGTTTCCAAATTTGAACACTGATCAGTTTTTTCAATCCATAGTGGATTTTTCGGAAATTGATTGATTCAAAAGGACGAATCTCGCATTTTACCATGGTAAATTTATATGTATTTCAGAAAACACATCTCTTATAAACTGGCTTCCAGTACTGTCAAAAATGGCAACTTTCGGTCATGAAAATAGGACAAGAAACACAACAAATCATCGCACTTCTCCGAGTTTTCCTCCACGGTTTTCTAGAAAGTATTTTTCTGCTAATAAACAGCCGAAAAAAGAGGTTATTTGAACAGATCATATCCAATAAACAAAAGATATAAGGAAAGCACCAATTCTTATTATACGAACTCATTATTAGAAATTGAAAGAATGGACAAATATTTTACCAACAAAACATTCCTTCATGCTTAAAGGACATTATGTAGTTATTTATTTGTTTCACTTGTAGTCATCACGTAAGAAGGTATGTCTATGTCAGACATTGGCAGATATTGAACAAATTCTTTTGCGTTATTTATGACTCCTGTTATGGATGCACATAGACAAGATACATTTTTACCTGAATCATCTTTTACCAATCAATATGCCCTACTTAAATGTTTAACAAACCATTCCCAGCGCTATCGAAAAAATCTATCCAATGTTGCTAAGTGAACGAATGAAATGATGAAATAAAATTTGAAAACGAAATTTGGTGATCCTCGGTGCCAAGCTGTAGTATATTTAGAATTGTTTCAAAGAAGGGTTTCGACCTACAGTATTTTTAAAAGTTTGACGACTTTTCCAAAGATTATTGTGATATGTTTGGGACTACTAACTCTAAGATAGACAGCGTAGTAACTCGATCAACTAATTTAAGTTTGAAAATGAAATTTTCGTCAATTGGTTGGTGGTCTTCGGCGGCAAACAGCAATGTACACCTTAGATGCTTGCAAGGAAATGCCTCTATCTTCAAGATTCTTAAACGTTTGATACCATGCACAGTGATACAACCATGTCCTAAATGCACGACATTAAAGTAGACGGCTAATCCGACATTTTGGTATTGAAAGAAATCACGTGAGTTCTCTAGTACCTGTACGAAAACCGCGTTGAAGTAAACTAGTGACTAAGCTTCAGTTGTATAGCTTCATTGATGATTGAAATTTTCAGTCTATAAAAGGACAAGATTTCATTAATTCAGATTTAAAAGAATACGAGTTATAATATTGTTATGAAACTGCAATTTTCTACAGGAAACATTTCCAGGTTAGCTAGCACAAAAATTTAAGAAATCATTTATCAAGCTAGATTTGCTCTAAGTACCGTTTTACTAATCTTTTCATTAGTTATCTTTAAGATTAGCAATATTGTCCTTTGTTTTCGATGTTTTCGAGATAGTTAATTTTGAAATTAGTCCTTCGCTGAACATCCAGTATGAGTAGAAAGCAAAACACAGTATATCTGGTTAAAAAGGCTTTCATTCGACGAGTTGAATCGGATCTTTGCTGTGGACTCTCGTTGTTGCGCTAAGCTTGTTCTAGCAACCAGTTTGTTGGAGAGAATATTCCAGACTGATGAGTCCATAACATGGACGCAATTCCAATCTGTGGATGTCATAACCGGACTGTAGGTTAATTGCATGTATAACATTTGACTCGTATAGTTCAAACCAACGTCCACCAAGTGATAACTGAATACTTCGGTTGTTGTTACATAACTACAAAAAATCCAGTCATTGATTATACCAACAAGGAATAGTTATCGTTGATGATACTTACAAACGAAAATCCCGACTCCTCTCCATTCATATTCTCCGGATGGTCGCTTTTGGAAATTAATGATGCTGTACCGAGGTGGTGCATCTCCACTCGGCAAAAACCGGAATGTCCACCCAGCAACATCTAGAAAAGAGGAAACATGTAAGGACTGTTTGTGAAAACAAGTAATGAATGGCGCTATACAGGGTGTCCTATTAAGACCGAGACAACGTATATTCTACGTATATCGATTCATCTGTTGGAGTATGGTTAGTTGGGTTGAAGGGAAGCAGAATTTCAATGCTTCACCTGTAGATCTTGTCCTTTCTTTTGGATGAACTGAGAAATAAAATTTTGCGTATTTCGTCCAAAACTTCCCTGAGAGTAACTGGGTATGAAAAAGTTAATGCAATTGCAGTTTGTTAGAGAATGCAATCATGTTTTCTTTTCTCCAAGCATATTTTTTTTTACCCCCAAAGACTATGGGATAAATGGAAACACAACTTATTTTCTCATTAGGTTGATGCAGATAGATAACCGCAATATCCAGAATCAGTTTAGAAACTTAAGAAGTTCAAAACCAACAGTAATCAAACTGTAGCCTGTTATTTGCATGTGACCCGCTGAATAGTCCAAATGTAATCTGATATAATTTAAGAAGAGAAATTCTGCAAAAAATTAGATTTTGCACTGAATTTATGTAAAATGCACTATGGTGTAATTTACATCAAAATTTAATCTTCCAAAACAATTAGAAGAATGTAAAATTTATAGCTGTTTCAATGTACCTTAGAGTGCAAAGTTTATTGGGTGGATTGAAATTGCAAAACAAAAACATACGGATAGGAGAATTTCACAAGTGAATGTTTTAGGTAACATTCCAAGTAAAACTAGGTAACATTCCAAGTAAAACTAACTGAAACCAGTGACTTTGCATCAATGCAGACCTGTTGAAAAGGAAAATGTAACACTTCACTAAACTTCAAAAATCAAACATTTACAGTGTCAACTTCAAACACTGACATTGCACGCGTGATGACGCCTGTACGATTGCTTGGAAACACACGGAACTGTAAATATGTCTTCTTTACGTTACCTAATCTCCACTTACCAACAGTTTAATCTAAAAAATTAGCAAAAGCGTGGTAAGAGAGTTTGTTTTCATTTACCTCAACTGATCCCACATAAAAAATATCCAGATAATAGTATTTTACGACGAAAAGTTTCTCAGAAAATACAAGAAAGTATGAGGACATTTCCTGCGTACGGGAGAAATTTTTTTAAATGAGAAATACAAACAACAGTGGTTCGAGATGCATGTTTATACAGGAAGAGGTTTAAAATGATCATGGCGCAGAACGAAGAGTAAATGCGCACATTGGAGTGAAAACCACTACAGTAAGCTCAAACGTGGAACCTGCCTGTACAAAAGTTATGTTGGGACACTCCGTCAAGTATGGGCGTAGCCCGGATTCCCATTAGGAAAGGGCAAAGCATAGACACAAGACAGTGGTTTTTAATTTGTCCCTTTCCCCCTCCAGCGGAGGTCCCCGGAAATAGCTTGAAATTAAAGTCCTCCTCCTCCCATCCAAACTAACATTTTATGCTATCAATGGTCAGATGAAACTGAAAACACAGTTATACAGCTCTCCACCAAAATTTTTTCGAAATTGAAGTCCTAAATATTTAATTTGGAATATCTTTGGTGACATTAGAGAGGAGCGTGAGAATAAGAGGCTGTCTTCTAGGGAGAAGCAATTGCCCCTCCCTGTCTCTTTTGGCTACATTACATCATGGCCCATGATGTAGAGAATGCCTTGTAGAGGGGGGGGGGTCAGAACTAGGCAATACTTCCCCTTGCAGGTTGTGAAAGATGTTATATTCAAAAGAATAGATGTTTATATCCGACACCGCCTTTCCCTTCACGCAGAGGAAAATTTTAAAATTTTTGGGTTTGGGCACTATGCATATTCAAAGCAGTGATTTGGTACAAAAACACCGTTCCGGTATTGCTTTTCTAGAAAAATTAGTTCCCTTATGCACTAAATTGATCACTATTCAGGATTTAATTAGTGTTCCGGTCCAGGAAAGTTTAGATTCACTCTTGGTTCAAAATAAACCAATACATAGTTGTAAGATTGTCTAACGTTAAAGTATGTTCAGTGACATTACTCCAAAAAGACATGCTGAAAATTAGTTGAAATGCTTATAAGTAGCATATAAATGTTTAATGCCAGGACATACACACACTGTGCATGTAATTGAAGCAAGTTCAAAAGTATTTTTTCATTTCATGTTTTAACACGTTTTTCTGCTTAAAAATTTTCATATAGCTTCTTTTGCTATCATATTTCTGTGAAAATTAATAAAACATTAAGTTGCTTCAAGAACTAAGTTGTAAATATTGTTTTCTGCTACAGGGTGTCCTGAAATATACTAACTGTTTTCAAAAACGGGAAATGATAAAAACATAATTCCTGCAGAAAATTCATATGGTGGACTGACTTTTTTTCTAAAATAGGGATGCAAATTTTTGTTCAAAAATTTTCCAGTAGATGGCGATGCAGATAGTAAGCCTATAAATCCAATAAATGCAAAATTACATCATACTTTTTCAAAAAATGTTTTAATGAACAAAATAACGAAGCAAAATTTTCAAAATGTCTACCGTTGGATGCATCCTTGTTGCAATCGGAGAAAAATTCGATTGATTTCAATCCTTCCGTTTGGATTTACGGGCTTACTATCTGACGCGCCATCCGTTGAAAAACTTTTAAACTAAAATTTTGAGCTCTTGGAGGAAACATTTTTTGGCCCATCACATTTAAAAAAATTTTTTTTTATCATTAACCGTTTTCTAATCAGAAAATTTTTTAAAACAGTCAGTCTATTTCAGAACACCCTGTGGTAAAATCCTTTGACATTTCCCTCTCTTATTCATGCGCATTTTTTTTAAAACCATATCAGTAACAAAGTAACTGTTATTTATTTCATAACAAACACTCATTCACAATGGTTTTCTAAAGCATTTGCTCCAAAAATAGTTATATTAATCAGGTTCTTAAGAAAAATATTCATTTTATAGATTGGTGTTTTGTGGAAAAAGTTCATTTGATGACATCGCATTTACCATTAACCATTAACCGTTTATGAAGTTGTATCAAACAAATTAATTTCAAAGAGATTTTTTTTTCTTCACTAACTGATTTAAGCTCCTAGAAATCACATCATGAGACACTGAAATAAAGTTTTATGATCAAGGAATTTAGTTTCTTCATATTCATTGTAATTTTCCATTTTAGTTAACTTCATGTGCGCATTTCACAAGTTATTTATCTTTCACGATTCATTTATTAATAATCATTTTATTTGATACATAACTGGCATTAGTAAAAACTTTCCTCCGTGAAAAAGAATTATTGATGTCAAGCTATCAATTCTCTTTGAATAAAATAGCGTGCGGTTTGAGCACGATGAAAAGAAAAAAAAATCCTCTCTTCTGTAGATGGGAGAAATAAATTACACGCTTAGCCAGTTTATGGTTTTCGAAGAGTAATAAATGGAGGAAAACTGAATACAGTAAATAATATAAAGATACCTATTACGTATTAATTTTGTTCATTTTTCATGTTTGCTTTCTTGAGTAACCATGGAATTTGGAATAGGTAAAAAGGGAGGTAACTGAAATTAGGGTACGTTTTATATTTATAGCACTTTATTATGCAGTTATATGAATAAGTATGACTATACTGTCGATAAATGTAGCGATGAAATTCAAGACACTAAAAAAGGTATGTACATGAAATCAGCGAGACATTTTGTTTTCAAAGTAGTGAATTATGGTATTTATGAATAAGTATTACTATAGTGTCGATAAAAGTAACCATTTAATTCGTCATAGAAAAAAAAAGATGTAACTGAAATCAGGAAGATATTTTATTTTCAGTGTATTTAAGTACTAGAAAATCGACCGTCAAGGTATGATGGGTGAAAATTGCTTCGACATTTGAACGAAGCCATTGCCTGTGATATTTTGATAGTTGAAGTTGTAACCCTAACTCCAGTGGATTAACCCTAAACTCCAGTACGTAGCGTTCATTGTTGACCATTCTTTAGTTTCTTCATTCCCCTGAAATGACACAGTCTTACCAGTAAAACAGTTAAGTTACCGCATTGAGTTCAGTCATGTTACAATAAAGCCTTTCCCTGCATGTTAAACATTACCAAAACATGTTATCCAATTATCATGTCGTGGCGAGAGTTTCATTGATGAAATTCGCGGGTTCTCGATCATTGGCTATTATATATATATGATGTAACTATATGAATAAGTATGCGTCTGACAAAATCAAACACAAGGGCGCAACAGTCCATGGGGCTAAGGCCTACTATGTCCATTTCAGTTTTCTTGACCGAGGGTTCTGGGGTGCATGTAGATGCTCTGGTTGGCGATCCCGTAAGT
Organism: Uloborus diversus; assembly: GCF_026930045.1. NCBI lineage: Eukaryota > Metazoa > Arthropoda > Arachnida > Araneae > Uloboridae > Uloborus > Uloborus diversus. The sequence continues at coordinate 52,524,301 of NC_072738.1, read as the reverse complement.
AGAATACACTAGAGGTCCTCATTCTGCACTTAGGGTTCTTATGAATATCCTGTACCTCAGATCCAGACGCAAGCCACATTGATAAGTTACAGGAAAGAGGATTTTTTTTTTTTTTTTTTTTTTTTTGGGGCGCATGACAAGGACACACGCTCCTTTAACCAGGGTAAAAAATTGAAAAGCATTTAAAAAAAAGAATTGCGTTCACTTGGCTCGATATGGAATTAGGCTTCTATTTTTGAATGTGTCGTTCATGAACGAACGGGTCTAAAAGAACGAATCCTTAAAATGAACGGGTCAGAACGATTTTACCCGTACGATAAAAGTGTCTTAAACGACCTAAAAACGACAATACCTAAAAAATGAACGCCCGTTTTTTTGAACGGTAAACAGTTTGTGTATAGTACACTTGTGATAAAAGCGACTTTTATTTTTTAAATTACAATCGCTTTCAAATTTTTAACTCTCAATCAATCGCAACTTTCCTTTTTCTCAATGGGGTTACATATATTTCTTTTGAACCAGTTTTACTTTCTACTTGATTCCGTTAGTTTCTTTAACCATTGTAGATCATTTGCATTTTTCAATGTGTCCATTATTAATATTGTGTATAACTTGTTTAGGCTACTAACAAAATGTTTGGACTTTTCACTTCTGTCACACGTACCAGCAAAAATCCTTCCCGCGCTTTCTGTCGCCAAAACTATTTCTAAAAATTTCTTTTATCTCTTTTCTGGCTATCCATTTGTCTTTTATATATGTAACATCCCTATTAACTACTATCATCTATATATTCGTTTGGCTTTTTTCTAAAACTATCTTGGCGACTTCTAAGTTTCATTTTTTACATTCAATATCTCAGGAATTTTTGATAGAGATTGTTACTGTCTATTTTTTCCATCATTTTAATACGTGCTGCGTTTTTTTTTTTTTTTTTTTTTTTGTGTGTGTGTGTGTGTGTGTGTGTATGAGCTATGGGATAATTTTGTAGCTCCCTTATATTCAGGTAAGGCTTTTTTTTAAAAAAATTAAACTATCCAGTACCCTGCTGAGCTATCGATACTTTTGTTGTTACTTTTTTCGGCAAAATGGTCTGTAGGTATATAATTGACTGAACCAACTGAACTACATCTGAACCAAAATAAGAGATTTTAAAATTATTATTCATAGTCATGATTTATTACTTTTTGGGTAATTTTAGTTGTTTTTCACTAAAAGAATGTTACTGATCTAGTGAACATTTAGAATGTACGTGAATATGTCTTGCAGAGAGACTACCTGCAACATTTTTAAATGAACGAGTTCAATGAGAGAGTCAAAAGAATGAACGATCCTCTGATGAGCATATCATTAAAAATAACGACACACACATTACCCATCTCTATTCTAAATAAAATACACTTATTCAAGAAAAATTGCAATTTTTAAATTTAATTCAGCCTTACTCTGAGGAACAGAATGTACAAGTGAGTATACAAAACAGTGATTTTTTTTTAAAAAAAAGGTAGTAACTATTTTTCACGCCGATTTCTGGTTTTGGATAAAGGTAGTTGACTACCACCCTAACCAGTGAGTAGTTAACTTAGGGTATATTCGGAATACAGCAACAGGTTTTTCCCGGGCTCGCCGAAAAGTAACCAGGAGTGTTCTAATAGCTTCCTTATTGTTAGCCGATCGTACATGAAAACAAAGAACGGACAACCACTGAAGTCATCAATCAACCTCCCGGACTAGCCGCTTGCTCTATTCGAACATACGTTTTCTACACCGCGTTCGAATTAAGACGACTAGTTTACCCAAGCTTACCGGTCGCTGACCAAAAGTCGATTAAAAGAGCTAAAGATTCACTCTCGTGAACCTAAGCTCGTTCTAATATATTCGGCAGTTAATCGACCGGTCATTACCAGAGTCAAAAATTGATGATAGTTGATGAGACCACATAGCTTTTTCGGCCAACCAAAACACAGCAGCTTAAATCGAAGTTCGAAACGTGGTTGCGCGCATTCCCGTGCTCAAGTAACCGCTCTAAGCAAAAGAGATCGATAGAACAACTAGAGCATCGTCATGTGATCAGCCACCCTGGTCAACCGTTTGTTCTATTCAAGAGCTATATATCAATCGAAAACGTTCATAAAATACACCAAATGCATCAAAGTGTGGGAATCCATTTTCTTTAAAGAAACTTCTGATTCACCTACACCGTTTAAGACTCTTTGAATCTAAAGCACTATCACGATTTCGTTTTTGTAAACGACCAAACTGTCCAATTTTAAGTCTTAAAAACCCTTCTATGAATGAATAAATAACGGGTGCTATTTTAAACGGTAGAGCTGAATGTACGGTATGGTCCACATGTCAAATTCATACAAATGTCTCATTGTTGATTCTTTGAGAATCTTCTGGAATATATTAGAGGAATTTACGATTAATAAAAACTTAAAAGCTCTTATTCAATACTTGACTTGAAAATTTGTTTATTCGAACATTTTCAATTGATCCGAATCAGGTCATCGCACTGTTCCACAGAATGAAGATTCAATTCTTGTTGAGTTGTTCCACATTTTTAAGCGCATTATTCTCCGTTTATGTATTTGAATTCTATAAAGTTTTGCATTTAAGGAAAACTGTCAGTTCAACCCTTGAATACATCAAATGAAAGCAAAGAATTTTCTAAAAGGACAATGTCCAATATATATACTTTTCACTGCAGAAAGTCATAGCGTAACGGCACCAGTAACAGGCATGCTAAAGACATCGCTCTCAGGTTAACTCAATTTTTTGAGATTTTTAATGTATTTAGACTTTCAAAACTATTTTTCTTTCATGCAACTATATCTCATTTAATGTTTGGCTGTTTCTGGATCCTCTGAATTAGTTAATTCTATTTTTATTTGCTCAATTTCAAAAAAGGTCCGACCCCCAGCAACAGACTCCGAAAATTCTGATGATTCCCAGTGACAGATAGAATGAGGAAAGGATGGGTATTGGACAGAATTTTTTCCCCCTTTTCTCTTCAAAATGTGCAAAAGTTCTTTATTTTTAGATCTAAAGCCTTATTAAATTTAAATGAACATGAAACACCGGCAGACCTCGTGGTAGCTGTTCATAACCTTCCACCACTGCATTGTAAATGACAACTGGCTCATAAAATTCACTCTGATAACACTAGATGGTTGTATCGTATTCATGGGTGGCAACAACATCAGTTTTACCCGCCTAAAATTCTTATTATTTAAATCCAAACTTACGACTGTCTGTTACTGGACCCTTATCTGTTATTGGTGCCGTTACCCTATATGACAAACATTGCCAGTCTTTTACTTGTTAATTATTTATGTTTCTATTTGTTAGTGGTTTTTTACAGCTCACGAATGTCTTAACAATTCCAATATAGTTGCCGTAATTACAAAACATTTTGTCTCTGCATCTTCTCAAGTGTGACTAATCATTCTACAAAAGAAAGAGAGAGAGAAGGGGAATCAAATCTCTCTCTCTCTCTCATACACTATGAAAAAATCCGGAACGTTACTGATTATTTTAGTGTGACGTTTCGAGATTTCAATGGTTTTTACCCATTTCCTGAGAAAATCAAGTATTATCGTTACACAGTTTCCTGAATTGCTACAAGTTGTAGGAATGTAGACTTCTCACTGTTGTGAAAAATATTATTAGCTACCAGTTTAAAGATTAACTAAGCGTATATATTAAGTGTTTCTGATTCAGTTTAACTACGGTTTATAAAGACTAATTTTAAGTTCCCAAAGGGAGCGAATTAAAGACTAATTTTAAGTTCCCAAAGGGAGCGAATAAGTCTGTGGATACCGCAGCTTTGCAAGCAAGCGGGGTGCTTGCAATTATGTTTCAGCATTCCTCCTAGTTGCAATAGTGATTCTGGAGCTTGGCAGAGGCGCTAAGCTTTTATTTTAAACTTACGTAAGTTTTATCTCGACTGACTTAAATCGGTGAGATTACTGAATTCTTCACAAAGATTCCAGGCCTAATTTCAGGAAGGTTACTGACTTTTAGAGGAAAACACTCCTGCTTTTTGCAAGATATGTTACTGGTAGAAATTGGGCATATCAGCTACCCATTATTTTCCAGGAACTTTTCTGAATGGAAGTAAGCATGATGTTTTTGATATGTTTTTGAAGTCATTAAATGTGGTTTAATATAATTAAAAACTATTTCAATTCGCTTTAGTTTGATAGTACTTTTTGGCGTTTTTGTCTTCAGCTTTGTGTGAAGTTATCTTTCCTCAGAGTTTCTCTTATCATGGTCCATGATCCTATTGAGATCAAATCGCTTTTTGTTCTTAAAACTGCTGAAAAACATGATTGAAACTAAAATTTTCACTTCGTTTTATATTTTCTTAACTTCTATAAATCATCTAATGAATATTCAAAAGCTGGAGAAATTCAATCATAAAGGAGCGAGATATTACGTTCAGAACTGCTTTTACGTATGTACTTCAAAGGATAGAAATTGAATAGGGTGTCCTGAGAAAATTCTGAACCCTCAAAGCGTGCCGCGAGTCGAAAAAGTTTGAGAACCCCCTGCATTAACCCATTAGCTGAAGTTTTAACTAAAAATATATCCTGCTGGTAACCATGCTCATCTATGCATATCATCAGACAACACACAAATTAAAGCATGTGACAGTAAATAGAATATATCACCGACGTTAAATACATTCGCTAATTACTACCTGGCATGTCAAAGCTACTTTTTTGACGAACTAAATAGACAATACAGAAGAAAAAAACATCGTATCTTGGAAATTCACACGCTACAATGTCAAGGTTTGTTAAAAACTCACACAGGAATAATTCTTCTATGTAATTAGCCTGAGATCTAGTTGACCAGCAGAACGAAAAGCTAAGGATCCCTCACATAAATCAATTACTGACGCGGACAGTTAAGGCGGTGTTGTCCAAACGGAAAAACGTGCGAAAATGTCACGCGTGACAAAGTTCTGGAAGATCTTTTTTTAGGAACTTAGCTATAAACATCGGCAGGTTTAACCCTTTTGTTTGGTTTCGTTCCGATTATTCATCCGTAAATTGCTTCTGCGAGTGCGTGATCATGCAAACGGTGGGAATTGCATTGTTTTGTTTTTAGTGCATAATTTGGGATATATATATAAGTATATATATAGAGAGAGAGAAGGAGAAAGATGAAATTTTTATAATATCACCAAAGAGATTGACTTAGACGGTGCACAGAATGCTTTCGCCAAAGGTAAGATTGGATTGCTGATGTTTCAATAATGCCTTGTTGGGATTGTCTTCCCTGTTTGGTTACGGTTCATCTTAGTTTGTATTTAATTTGTTACTTACTAGATAGTTTATTAATTTAGAAAACTAATGCAAAAAGTTAACTTGTAATGTGCCAAAGGTAAGATTTGATTGCTGATGTTTCAATATTACCTTGTTGGTGGGTTTGTTTTCCCTCTTTCGTTATGGTTAATCTTAGTTTGTATTTAATTTGCTGCTTACTAGATGGTTTATTATTTTACAAAACTATTGCTCAAAGTTAAGTTGTAATGTACCTTGCCTTGTTTGAAGTCAATAAATGGTTTTAACTGTGGACAGTCATTAATAATTAAGGGAGTTGTTGAATTCACATTCAAAAGGTAGTGTGAGACATCAGACATTAGCTATAGTCCTTTGTTAAAAAATAACTAGAAGTGATACATGTTTGCCTTTTCAGAACTGTACTTAGAGATATAGGGTAGGAAAAGCTTTAGTGAACCTTTAAAAAAAAAAAAGTTTTTTTTTTTTCATTCTCCAGTTTGTCAAATTTCCTACTTTTTTAGTTGGTAGTTCCCAAACAATTTACAGTTTTTAAAACGTGTCCGAAACGCATCAACGGTCCCTCTGTTGGTTAACTATATAGCAGGTATAGCACGTCAACAAACTTGATCAACTTAATACATTTCGTAGGTTTTCTCAGAAATATCACGGAATTAGAAATATTTCCTAAAATATCCCAGCTTGTTCTGACATACTTGCTATTCAATAAAAAAAAAAAAAAAAAAAAAGAGCACGCACTTCATCTATTTATTGTATGCTTTTTATTATTTAAGATTTACCATCTCTTCATTATTTCATTAGATCCAATCAAAAATCTGATATTCTAATCTAAAGACATGGACTTCATGAATTGAATAAATCTTGCTAACTCAAGTTTTATCATCATTTCATTATTTCTTTAGGACCAATTTAAAATCTAGGATTCTAATCTAAAAACATGTGTTTCATCTATTAAAAAACTCTTGTGTTTTGAATAACTTAAGTTTTATCATCAATTTACTATTTCTTTAGATCTAAGTTAAAATCTGTAGTTGCGGATAAAAAGATGCACTTCATCTATTTAATAAATCTTATATTTTTGATAACTGTTGTAGTACCGGCGTACTACTTTATTAGGGATCATTCCTTCTTAGTTTGGCTTTCTTAATACGAGAGTATAACATCACCCTGTGCCTCACACTGCTTAAGAAGATTCAGTGAAACTTCTAATTACTGAAAATTCTTCGAATAGAAAATGTTGTGAGAAATACAGAGATGTACGCATATTTACAACCAAAATCGGAATATCACTGAGGAATATTCACTGTAAAAAAATTCCGAAACGTTACTATGTATTTCCGTGTTACGTTTCGGGAACTTAATGGTTTTTATCCACTTCCTGGAAAAATCAAGTATCATTGTCAAAAAGTTTCCTAAATTGCTACAAGTTGCACGAATGCAGACTTTTCACTATTGTGAAAAATATTTTTAGCTCCCCGTTAAAATATTAACTGAGCGTATTTATAAAATGAGTCGTCTTCAGTACAATTACGGTCCCGTTCATGGTAAATAAGTTCCCAAAGGGAGCAAATAAGTATGGACTACGCAGCTTTGCAAGAATTGTAGATGAGTAAAATTACCGTTATTTATTTGCAAATCTGGCTTAGCTTTGGCCATGTTTGTAGTTATGCTCTCGGATCTTCCTTGATAAATCGGGAAGATGCCATGCTATATTATACTATACTTTCCTAAGTTGACTCTAATTTTCCAAAGACGCGTCTGGTTATTAACGGGACGATTTCTGAATTGTTCAGGAAGATTCCAGGATAATATCAGGAAGGTTACTGAATTTTAGCGGAAAATGTTCCTGGACTTTGCAAGATATGTTACTGACAGAAATAGGGCATATCAGCTGCCCATTACTTTCCAGGAACGTTTCTGAATCGTTTTTACAGTGTTGATAAAACTTTTCTTTGCTTCTTCGGGAAAGGAGTTCAAAGTGGGAGAGCATTCATTGAATACTTTTAGGATACGGATCTTTGTAGTCAATGTAAGTTGACGCAACGAAATGTATTAGGAAAAAAAGTTGCAACGAAACTACAAACTTACAACTTGATGGCTTGTTTTGTTTAAAAATCCATTAAAAACTGAAAATAATGTTGATAAAAATAACAATGTTCATAAAACAAATAAAAGGTATAAATAATATAATCACCAAGTACTTAGTTTCTATGCAATTTTGACTAAACATGGGGAAATAAACAAGAATGCTCCAGTGTTGTGCTTGTATCGAAAAATTATAAAAGATTGTTTTATTCTCACGTATGTAATTGTTTGGCATCATCCATTAAAATTTGGCAATCAAATTAAAATCTAGTATAAACAGAAATAAAACTGAAGTATAAATTTTTTTAACCTACATATTACTAAAACTAAAAACGCAATAAGACGTTTGAATTTTTTTATTTTTGTTAAAATAAAGCAAATGAAATTGAAACCAAGCAAAAGAATTTAAAAGTAGAATCATTTCTTGTTTAAGTCAGAAATATTTTCCGATGTTTTACAAATATGAAGATAATTTTAAACAACTTATGACTATTGTATGGATAAATCAGAAATATATATTTTATTTTTCTGTAAAAAATAGTGGACCAGCGCAGCGATTGTTCTTTCACTGATAGTCGGGGTGGCCCTGACCAAGAAGAAGACTTCTAACCCCTTACCAAGTGGTCCAAGCCCTACGAAACCTGCGATCAGAGTCATCGATGATATCGATGATTTACTTGTGCAAGCCACCGGGTGGGGAGGAGGAGGCGGAGGTGGAGGAGGCTGGCCGGCTCCTGGCGGCAAAGGTGGAGGTAAGCATTTGAGAGATACCTAGTTACTCCATGAAATAAAAGATTGCACACTTTTACGGTATCATATCCGAGGTATCCAAAAGTTCGGGGACAAGTTGTATCAAACTTTACCCTGAATAGTTTACATCACCGAAGCACATCCACCTTCAAAATAGTCACTTTGAGCGACTGTGTACTTCTGCAATGTACCTTTTGGAAGCATTCCTGGAAGCCATTTTTCGCAACCTCCTGAGATGCAGCTTTCACTTTATCTGCCGAAAGAAAGCGGCGTCCCTGCAAATGTTTTTAACTGCTGTGAATAGATAAAAGTCACACGGGGATAAGTCCGACGAAACGTGATGTTATTCCTTTGACATCCAACCGAAATGTGTGTATCCTCAACATGGAAGTCGCCTTCTTCACCACGATGAAGTTGAAGCTACATCACAGGAGGCCTTACAGGAAGTTGAGAAAAACGGCTTTCAGGAGCGCTTCTAAAAGTTATACGAACGTTGGCAGAAGTGTATAGTTGTTCAAGTTGACTTTTTTGAAGATTGATGAGCTTCGTTGAATTGAGCTATTCAGGGTAAGGTTTTATACAGTTTGTCCCCGACCTTTTGAATCTTACTACATGCATTGTTTTCTGTTCGTTTTATTTGTTTTTTGCTTGTTTTATTTTGAAGATCATGGTATGGGTTAGCGAAATTAAAATTCATCCATAGTTGTTCTTGAAAAACGTAATAAAACGTATACTCAAAAACCACTGAGAGGTATTAATTATTTTCTGCAGGTGGAGGTTCTCTTCAAGTGCAAGCCATCCCCATTCAAATCAGTGTCATGCAGCAAACGGGTGGTGGAGGAAAAGGAGGTGGAGGATGGCCCAGTGGAGGAGGAAGTGGAAAAGGCGGCGGTGGAGGATGGACAATGGGTGGAGGTGGTGGTGGAAAAGGAGGTATTTTTTTCTTTTTTGCTCCTTTTTTAAGTGGAGGTACTTATTTTTTCCTCATTCATCCCTTTTAGCACCTCGAAACTATTGGTCTAAGGCAGCGGTTCCCAACCTTTTCCACTATGCGAACCCCTTCCAAACTCCGAAAGAAGTTGGCGAACCCCTTGGGTACTCAGGTAGTAAGTAACATGCAAAAAAAAAAAAAAAAAAAAAAAAAAAAACGCGCGCTCGCGCGCACACACACACACACAATAAAATTTGGGAGATTTTTTTTTAGCTTGACGGGAGATTTTTTTACCGGTGGTCTAAGGCTAAGGTCAATGATTCAACGTCTCGAAACATGGAGTCTAAGAACTAAACCCACGTTTTCGAAATGCGGAGTTCAATACATTTTTTTCCTTTTCGTTCAAATTATTTTTTCTTCAGATTTTCACATTGGTATACTTATAATAGTTTTAGTTAAATTACACTTTCTTTTGGAGGGGAAACGGGACTTTCCTTTTGCTCCAATCTCAAAACGCATTTTAATTAACTCCTTCCTACCAGACAATTTAACTCTTCACGAATCAAATGCAGTTGCAAAGCAATCTTCGGGTGTAGGTGACCGTTAGCGAGCCAGGGACGAAGTTCCATAGTTTTTATTAATAAACAATAGGCAATACCTTTTACGAACTATGATTGCTCCCGTAATATGTAGTATTCCCTTTCAGATGGAACTGTAAAATACTTAACCAAATATGTTTTTTTTGTGTGTATTAGACAATGTACTGTGGTAATGACTATTTCGAAAAAAAAATTTCAAGTTTATAGGAGAAAAATTAAAAGAGTTTTAACAAGTAAAATAATAAAAAAATTATAATTTTTTAAAAAATCAGAAAAAAAACCCATCCGCTTTGCGACGAGAATCCGTGGTTGGGAAAATGAGACAGTCCTAATCTTCCAATCCCATTTTCTTAATGTCATCAATCCTAAAACAAAAATACCTTGCACAGATAATAATAAGTAGAATGAATTACAAAAAAAAAAAAAAAAAAAACCCGAGCTGATGTGTGCATCACATGACTTTCTTTTACACCAATTTAATGTTGTTTCCCCATTATTGGCAATTTTATTGTGATTTAATAGTTAACTCTCTAAATATCGCCAGGAGTCTATGTACCAAATTTCAACTTTCTAGTACATACCGTTCTTGTGAGTTATGCGACATACATCCGCACATACGCACATACATACATACGCACATGCGGACGTCATGAGAAAACTCGTTGTAATTAACTCGGGGATCGTCAAAATGGATATTTCGGGTGTCTATACGTTCATAGGCACTTATCCACGTGTGGTCGGGTTGAAAAAAAAAAAAAAACTCAACATTCTTTTGGGGGTGAGCAAAATGGAAGTTAAAGCCGATTTTTGTGTGAAAATGTTTTCGCGAATACAGTACTTCCTTTTTTTGTAAAAGGAATTAAAAAAGAATAATTTCATCAAGTAATAAATGATTAGAAGTTGTTTAAAGTTCATGTACTCAATTTCGTCATTCTTATTGAAATGAATATCTGACGCTATAGCATGATAATAAAAATTTTAATAATAGAAATAAGGTAAATGTAGCTGACCGGCAGCAAATTTTTGTTATTTTAGTTTTGATTACATTATTTCTAATCATCTTTTTAACGTGTTGATATGGAAAACGGACTGACAGTAATTAGAAAACGAAAATATCATCTTTAAGATGACATCTTAATTTTATTCTGACGCGGAAGGGTCGTGTCACCAGCAGTGGAAAAGTTGTTCTAAGAAATTGGTAATGTATTGATGTCATCGTCGTCCCCTTCGTCCTGCATAAATATTTTGATTCCGTTGTTGTAACAACCCTTGCAATGCAAGCTTGCGGCAAAGTAACAAGCGACCTTCCGGTCACTTGTAGAAAAGCAATCGGTGAAAATCATCTCCAAGATTCCGTCAGGAGCAGAGCAACATCCGATTCCGAGAGTTTCGGCACGAGTCATTCCTCCTTTCCCAAACCCCCAATCGGGTTCTTCACGATTAAATTCCTAGCTACAGGTGTGTACCTTCTGGTACGGCAGATATTAGACATCAGTCTTGATGTGTGCAGCTACTTTGATAAATGATCTGTAACGGAACTCGTTGAGGGACTTTTCTGTGGCTAGAGCACCATACCGTGAGAGATACATATGACCCCAGCAGCCTCAATGGATTCAGGAGAAGTAGAACTGTTGATATACTTTGATACATGTTGTATTATTTAGATTTCTGGTACATTTTGGCGTTAGAAAGTGGTGATCAGTTGGGGATTTAGCTATCAAGAGAACAACTAGGAAGTCTTCCTCTCAAATGATAGCTGCCGAAAATTTTTGTCATCTGATGATAGTCGTCTTCGCAATATCAACGTCAACATCACCTAAAGCCCGGAGAATATTCGTCTCGTTTTTCAACAACTTAATCATAAGCGGATTTGTCAGCTGACTGATATCATAAAACTTGGACAGAAACCTTCTTGCCTGACCGTCGCGTCGTTTCAATTTTTTGACGATGATGTCCATATGGTTTATACAGTCGTCTCTTTTTGCCTAACAGTTTTGTAGACTAGGTATTATCAGCAACAATAAATTCAAATTAAATTAAATCGATGTCGTTATCAATTTCCTTAAACAGTGTATAGTGCTGACTTTCTGCACGTAATCAGTCCACCAATTCATGCTGCATATACGTAATTTTGCAAAATTTTTGTCGGATTCCTTGGTAAAGGGCTGTGTCCATAAATAATGTCACACTTTTTTTTTCAACATTTTTAACACCCCCCTGTCTCAAAGCTACTTTTCATAAACATATTCGTATTGAAAAATGCTTGATGTCACTCTTCTTACTCTGTCCTTTCCCCTTGTCACAATTTCACGACTCCCCCTCTTAAACATCTTTTGTGTTGTAGTAATCTACAAATGCTTCTTTATTGTCTATTAAGATTGTCGAGTTCATTGAGGAAAGAGGAACTGCGCGATTCTTTTGAGTCAGTTTGAAATTTGTGAATGGCTAGTGTTCCATTTTTTTCAATGAAGGTGCGTGTTTGAAATTTTATAACTTTTGATTGGTTGAATAAAATATAACATAATAGCATATCAAATTGAAGGAAATTTAAAGTTCTATAGCTTTGTCATTGATAATTTTCATGAATACTGGATCCTGAGAGGCACTAGGAGCAAATGTTTGACAAAAAGAAAGAATTTTTCCGAAAATCATCGATTTTTCATAACATATACCCGGAAAATTATTAGACATTTGACACATATGTGTAGAAACAGTTTCGTAGGAAGTTTATTTAGCTTGAACTTTTATTTTAAACGCATTTTTTCCATCGTTTCCGACATTTTCTCGAAAAACCCAAAATTATCTTCCCCCTCCCTCCTACCTTTAGCTCACCCCCCAGGGTCGGGGACTTTTAGTATGTTTACTTGTTAACTACTCCTAACAATATTCTGAAGTCAAAAATAATCGTATATTCCATGCATGCTACAATGTGTTCATTGACAGGACTATTATTATTATTATTACTTGGTGCCTGCGTTACTAATGCGAAGTTTCGAAAAGTGACTCTCGTTTCGTTACTTTGAAAAAAGCAACGTGCCCCGGGATGTGCTACACGCTCATAGAGCATGCATGAGTTAACATTATATTGCAGCTGCTTTGATACATATGTGTATCCTATATTCATTACTTCACGGACCGCGGCTCGTTCTGATTACGAAATGCAGGCGTGAACTGTTAACTGACGTCCGCTGCTCAGGAGTAACGTTTGGACTAATAGAAGAGAAATAATTTCGTTCCAGATAACATGTTATCTTTATTTATTAAATAAGTGTTAAGAAAAAATCTGGTAGTAACTATGTAACATTACGCTACAAATGGGGGATCCGATTTAAAAAAGACCCATATTTTCAAAACTACTGCAATTATTACCAAAAGTGATACATGAATGTAAGGAGAAATACATATAGTTTTCCACTTTTATGAAAATTCGACGTGTGAGCCTTTTTTTCTTTTTTACAAGACAAACGTCTAATATGCAATATAGGATCTGGTGGGGGAAAGTGGTCAATGGGGTAAAGTGGTCATTCGTCAAACAAGTGGCTATAGCTTTTAAATAAATGTTCGAATGAATGTGAAAATTTTATTATACAGTAAGGCAGTTAGAAACTGCATTTTGAATACAAAATTTCACAACTGGCACAATTTTATTTGGTAAAAAAAAATATTTTGTGTGAATGTAAAAGGTTTTTAATCTAAACATCTTTTTTAACTTCCTTGGGAAATTTTGTTTGTTAGAATTATGAACAAATTGACTGCATAGGAAGCTTCCTATATGCCTCAAGAACTCTTACTCATTAGCAGTTAGCTGAATCTATTTTAGATAATTTTTTAGAACAATTTAAGTAAGATGGGGTAAAGTGGTCATAATATTAGGCTTAACGAATATTGTTCTTTTAATGCCACTTAATCGTTAAGTATAAGGCAGATATAAATTAAATATTAATTTCACTTAATATATATTGTTTTTACAGTGAACGGAGTTAAATATACGAGTATATGCGCATGCATGCATAAGCATATACTCGTGTAGGCCGTATTTACACGTATTTACAAAAATGCACCAATAAATATGTAATACTCAGGTAGTCACGTATACACGCGTACGTACTCGAGTAGACACTTACATACAAGCATATAATATACAGGGTGAGTTTAAACTTTTGAGCAAATTATTAAAAGGTGTTAGAGGAGAGGATAAGAAGTAAGAGAGTCATAAAGAACATATGGTTACAAACACATTACTGACGCACCACATGCACTCAAAGTCAGAAACTAATGGATCCAAAACATGTCACAAATTTATTGCACAAAAACAATTTTACACAACATTTTAGGTCTCAAGAAAGTTTTAAAGCGATTGATGAAATTTGCGGCCTGCAGCTGTAATACATGTGCGTCGCAATCACAAAGCACTCTCTGTTGCAATAACGAGACTTTTGAAAAACTTTCATCAGTCGCTGCGCCTTTGTTGCGATGCTTGTATTGGAGCTACTACAGGCCGTAACTTTTAACAACTGCTCAAAATATTTTTTATAAACTAAAATGTTGGGCAAAATCATCTTTGTGTAACAAATTTATGACCTTTTTTGCATCCATCAGTTTCTGACTTTGGGTGCATGTAGCGCGTCAGCGAACGTAAGTTCCTTATAATTCTTTGCTTCTTATCCTCCCCTGTCACACCACTTAGATGTTTGCCCAAGAGCTTGGATTCACTCTGTAAGCACACATGTATGTAAGCTTATATACTCGTGTATAAATACATGTACTGGTGTATACACGTAAATGTATGTATATACGTCGTTACAGGTATGTAACCGTGTTTGCACGTATACATACGTATATACTCGTGTTTCACAATATATATATGTGAGTAGACACGTATTAAACACGCACTGGATGTATCCACAAATTAACTCGTGTATACTCGTATATGTGTGTATGTACACTTATATATCCTTGTATATGACTACTGTACACGTATATAATCAGGTGTGCACGTAAATACTCGAGATACAAGTGCATACACGCATATGATGTTCGTTTACACGTGTATATACCAGTACATACACCTATAGGTAATCACGTATACATGCTTATATACTCGTGTATACACGTATATACTTGAGTAGGCGCGTGCATGCATGTATCTGATGCATACATGTATCTATTCATGTATGAACGTGTTTACTAATATTTACACGACACGTATATGCTTGGGTATACACACATATGCTTGTGCATATACTTGTTACTATAAAAATAACCGAAATATACAAATATTAGGGTTGTTTATAATGGTTTTACATCTATTTTTAACTATGACCACTTTACCCCATGCTATGACCACTTTACCCCACTCCTTGAGGTAAAGTGGTCATAAATACAAAGGGAAAGGAAAGTATTATAAAACTACTCAAACCAATATTTATTTTCCTAAAACTCCATGTACCGTGTTCTTTAATAATGCAATGTAAAATAAAAACAAAAAAAGCTTAAGTGTTTAAGTATTTATTGTATTTATTATTCACCTAAGTTGAAAACCTATGAATTTATGACCACTTTACCCCATCAAACCCTATCTAGTTGCACACGCCGTGTGTGTGTGTGTTTTGTGAAAGGATTACGCCTAACAGAGCAGTATACAGGGGCATTATTTTTGTGTTCAAACCCCATCGGAAAGTTTTTAAAACAATTCTAAACAATGCTTCTTCCTATTCCTATTCAGAGTCACAACTGACTACAACTGTATATATGTCGAGGACTGCATACTAAGTGTAAACAATGCTTCTTGTAATACTTTTTCTTTCTGATATAATAATTATTATTATTTATTTTCTACTGTTTTCTTCCTTTTCAATTTCATTTGAAAAGAGGAATATTTAATGTTGAAAAATTGAACAAAAATTCAGTACTTTGTTAGCATACTGTACAGTATTTATTTTTACTGTAGTTATTGCGAACATCATTTCTTACAAAACAATACAACAATCCATCCTTCAAATTTTGACCAACTGACGCTAACAAAAACATTGAAATCATGTAAACTTGAAAGAGCCAAGTTCTAAATTTAACATATTTTTCTTATTGTCAAAACTGTGAGTTTAAGAAGCATTGCTTCGAATATGAATATATGAGTACACGCATCGTTTCTTTTGAGTTATTGAGACAGAACATTTAGTAGGGGCTCAAAGAAATAATGTCAATTTCCTTTTTTACATTAGTCTAGATCATCGTTTCCCAACCGGTGGTTCGCTAGAATTACGAAGGGGGCTCGCGAAAGTAATATTGTAGTGGCTGAAATTTAACATGTTTGAGATGAACTCTCAAGTTCAAGCGTTTTTATTCGCCATTTATTAATTTTGTTTCTTGCACATCCGATGCTTTTTGGATACAAATGTTAGAACACTTCCTGACATTTCATTTTGTAAATTTAAAGAATTAAGTACGTCATTTCAAGGAACGGGATTTTACTATTTACTGAATTGATAATAAACATTTCTAAAGCTTTACCAATGATTAGCAACACTTTCTGTATGATAAATCAAAGCAACAGTTACAAAAACTGCTAGTAAATCTTCATACATTAAAACGTGAGGGATTCTTTTCGGTTTCATTTTATCCTCTGTTTGTCAACCAATTTTCTTCATTCTTTCTTTGTTCAGTAGCTATTGCCGAGTTTTGGTGCCATCAATAAAATTTTTAGAATTCAGACGCTAGTTAGCGGGGATATTAATTAAAAACGCATTTTCGTCCTAAATGGCTCTTTTTACGCGAACGGATGTTCCAATCTTTACAAGTTTAATATGGTTGGAAGGTTTTAACAAAAATATTCTAAACGATGATTTCCACAAAGCACCCAAGGGCCAATAACCTAAATTCACTAGGAAAAGTTGTAAGCATTTTTTAATTAGCGAATCTCATACTCGAGGAGTAATTTATCAAAAGGGTTAATTTATCAAAATCAACTTTTTGGAAAAATTCATTTTATGTCGTTTTCTTGATCTTTCAGATGACCTTTATCGTATTACTTACTCTCAGGAAGTCCAAACGTGGAAAATCCTACTTTATTTAAGAGTAAAGTGGGACTTTTTGATCGAAAGGTAACAAATCCATCCTCTGCACTGTTTATTTGGAACAAAATGGGACATATCCTGAAAGAATTTGTAGTATGAAGACTTTTAGATTCAAAGGAACACATGTCCAAATACCTCAAACTTTCGTTCGCTACTTTTAGGTTCATGTACTTGGATAAGAGAATATGAGAAGGTGAAATAGTACTAGAGTTTTGGTGAAATTGGAATTTCAAACATTCAGTTTTTCGTTCAAAAGGTCACATATAAAAAATTAAGATGGCGATATCTCTTTGTTTTTTTTACACAAACATTTCTTACTCAGGGCCATGATTTGCTGCGCTTTTGTGCTCAATTCTGTACCAAGAGAGGTTGATAAAACTTTTGCTCTGCTGTATTGGCAATATATTTGTTTCAATAAGGCTTCCAACCCCCGGAAGAAATTTTGAAATGTATATTTATATAATAGAGATTGACTGGGATGCCGTGAAGAAATTCTAATTCTTTAACGAGTGCCGCGAGTGTGAAAAGTTTGAGAACTCCTGCAATACATATACTCAGTATACGTTCGAAAACGCGAAGCTCCTAAATTGACTAGAAAAAAAACTAGAAACAATTACAATGCAGCTGAAAATTCATTGTTATTTGCTTTTTTTTTATGTGAGATAGTTAACATGAAGAAATTGCTGAATAATATAATGTTTTGCCATTGCTCGCTTTCTTGCATTTGTTTTAATTATTTAGGGTTTAGATAACTACAACAATTTAAAACATTTCCCTTTTGATTTTGTTTTCGGGACTTTAAAAGGTACTTTTTTTTAAGGAGGGGGGGGGGGGGGAGTGAGGGAAGAATGAATTTTACTTTTGATTAGATTTCCTTCTTTCAAAGAACACAGTAATACTTGCATTTCCTATCAGCGTAAACAAATCACAAGGAGAAGCATTGCGTAAAATTGACGTTCTATTACGACATTCAGTGCTTTCGCATGGATCATTAAGCAGAAACTTTATTTAAAAAAAATACAATAACGAAAAATAAAAAATAATACCTTAGGTCTCTTTTAATATAGGTCCAGATAATATATAAAATTTATTATCTCCAAAAACTACGAATTAATTTTTTTTACTGCAAAAAAACAAAATTGCTACTTTGGGGCAAATTACCCTTACTGTCAGACAATTCGCCACACTTCATCAGGTTAAATGCCCCACTTGAGGTAATATTATCAAACTTCGTATAACAAGCAAAAAGTAACTAAATGAATGCAAATCAATAGGAATCATAATACGAGCAACGTAATAATTGCTAATTTACACAAAAACAAAATTTTTAACGCATTTTATTTATGAGTTATAATGTTTGTAACATATAATAATTTTAGAAATTAGTAAAAAAAAAAAGCTACTGTGATTTTTAACATATTTTGACATTTTCAAAATTATTTTACTTAGTTCTAGATTTAAAAAATTTAATATGCATTTGTGTTAAACACGAGCTGTACAAAATCAAATTTCACTACGTTGCAAAAGGTTACTTAATACAATTAGCCGTTGATAAAATTAAAAATAATGACAACTTCTTGGAAACAAATTTGAATAATACACTTTTAGAAAAAAAAATCCCCTACAAATAGCATTGACGCAAAGGAAAATGAAAATGATGCAAATTTTTTTTTTCTTCAATAGTTTTTAAACTAAGTGTACAGAAATGCACCGACGTATACTATTCCGAATCACATCAACTCGGAGTGACGAGGTCTCTTAATTTTTCCCTTAATTCTGAGCTGCTAAGTAAATTGTTTATGTGGTTCAAATAAAGAAGTTAAGGTTCAACTTTTTCCTTATAATTGTTTTACAGATGATCAACAGATGGCATTGGCACTGTTAGCGGTTCCTATAAAAATCCAGCAATCATCAGGAGGAAAAGGAGGTGGTGGAGGAAAAGGCGGTGGAGGTGGCGGCGGTGGATGGTGGTGAAAGAAGAAAGTTCTTGGATTGTTGAATTGAACACTTTCGAATATATGTGAAACAACTGTCGGAAAAATGGATGGAATAGAAAACGTTTGAAGACTCGTAATTTTCATTACGAATGTTACTCTAATTGTCCGTAAAAATTTAGTTCCTGATTTTCTCTCAGGCACACATTGAACCATGAAAAATTCAGCATTTAATGGACATTTAATCTGCTCCCAAGGAAAAACTTTTGTATTTTCAAGAATGTTTAAATGACTTGCCAAAAACAGAATGTGTAAAATGTTCAACAGATTTTTCACCAAAAACATTTAGCAATTGAATTAAATTTAAGCATGTGTTTCAAAAAATGAATTTTAATTTATAATAAAAATGTCAAAAGTGGTTTCAAAAACTATTCGTATGATATTTTGAGTTGAATAATGTCTTTCTCGCTATTGAGGTCACAGAGGCATTTAAAAAACATTTTCAAGGGAGCCAGCTTTTTTGAGAGATATTTAACCTTGGTAAATTGCTTTTCTAAAGTAAGCAAATTTCTTTCTAAATACCGAACACAAAGTTTAGCAAATTATGCTTCAATTATATTACATTCTTACTGAGTTAGTGGAAGCTCAGGATCATGGCCCTTCATTGCCTCTTTTGCGGGCTCCTGCGAGTGACGTACACAGATATCATTGCACGCACGCACAAAATAACTCAACTTTTTTTGATTGAAGACATTTAAATTAGACAGTAATAAAGGAGGCCGTATGAGCAGAGAAACCAGTAAATCCAACTTTGTAACTGTCATAGTTTTTGCATACTTGCACTGTATACACACATTAAAAAAAATTAATTCGTTTACTATTTCAAATAAGAAGTTACAGTATAAAACAATTTTGCATTTATACAAGGATAATAACTTGTTACGTTTTTCAAACAACTTCAAATGAAAATTAAAAAATGAGAGTAATAAAGCAGATATATCTGCAAATATTTCAACGTTTTCTTAATTATATTTTGAAGAAATTCACTACAAAAATAATAATACTGAATTAAATAAAACTAACACACATAAATAATGCGCAAACATTTTTAAAAACTGATAAAAAATTTAGTGGAGCATTTGCTTCTGTTCCTTAGCTGACAGTAATTCAAAATTGCCGCACTTAGTACCTGGGCTTCAGGCTGACAGCTGACAATAATTCGACTCGGGCATTTTGAACATCTGGATTATTTTATATACTACGACTTTAAAATTTATGTCACGGTCTATCTTTTCAAATATTAGTTTAGCATACGACTTCACCACCACTGATATAGTTATTAGCCAAGGACGAATTCACTATAGAATGTTTGTGTGCAAGTAACGCGCATAAATTTCTTTTTTCTAAAAGACTTAAAAGACAAGTTCTAATGTCTTTTATTCTAGGATGAGTTGCTATGTGCTATGATTATTTCCAAATAATTTTTCAACTGTTTTTAAAAAAGAAAAAAAAACCGGAAAATTAGAGAAAAGCAGACAAAAATATTGAATCACAAATTAGTACAATTCAACGCGGTAAACACACATTTAAAATCAAAAATTTTTTTTAACTCACATTGAATACTCTTTTGTTACACGTGTGAATAATCATATAGTGTTATCAATGAAACTAATGGTAAAATATTTGATTGAGAAAATGAACCCAATATTATAATCATATTTCAAAAATAAATTCTGCAGCTAATAAAAAGTTTAAAAAAAACGAACAGGACAAGCACCTTTAAAAAAAATATGTAATTGAAAACCCTCATTTTTTTCATGTGATTCAAAATGTGTGTGTTGGTTAATTAGTTCGTTTTATGTTTAAAAAAATGTTTCATTGCTTTAATTTGTCAACGATGTTTTGAAATTTTATGTATGGATGAAATGCAAAAAAATTGGAAAGTTAGTTTGTTAAAAGGTCTTTCGAAACGCAGGAATTTCGTTTTTCATAGAATTTTTCAGCTTTGTAGATTGAGCACAGTAAATTGAGAAAGATTGAGAAACAACTAAATGATAAATCTAAAGCCAGGAAGCAAAAGACTGAGTAAAACTCCTGATTTACGATGTTTAATGAGTCAATTAAAAAACTTATTATTTTGCAGAAAATACGTAGAACTAAGTACGAAAATTCCTATTACTGTTAAAAAAAATCCAAATAACTGAGTTTAAAATCGTCTTCTGAGTATTCAAGCACAAAATTCAAATATTTAATGGTAATGTACTCCAGCTCGGGGAAAGGGCTAAAGGCTAAAGGGAAAAAAATCTAAGAACAAAAGGGAAAATTCTATTTATACTAATAAAGAAAATTTCAATGCTTTATCAAGAAATAGGTAAATTACAGTAAATATTTGTTGCAACCATGTTATAGGTGATAAGTTTGATCAAAGTAACGGTGCTTATAGAATCTGATGTGCTTAAAATCACCATTACTTTGGTCAAACTTATCACCAAAAAAAAAAGGGATAGTAACTAAATTTTACTAAATTTACTAAATTTTACTTTTTTCTTGGTGAAACCTTCAAGTATATTTTCAAGAGTGAAAAGATTAAAAACGCACGAAAACTTCAATTGAATACCCAAAGAAGTTGAACGGAAAAAATAATTTTCTGAGTAAACGATTTAACAAGAGATTAAAAAATAATTTCAATGTCGAGTTGGTGACATGTAAAAAAAAAATTCATCACTGAAGATGAACGCAAGGATATGGAGAGTTTGTGACATGCAGTGACCTAAGAAATTTAAATAACTGAATATGAACGATGATTGAATTATATGAAGAATTTGTGACGTACGGTGACGTAAAAATTTGTAATGTCCAAATTACGACAAATGATGATTGTATGACATTTAGAATTTGTGTCATTGAGCGACGAAGAAAATTTTAATGACTAAAGATGAATGGTATGGAGACTTTGTTACAGGCAATGACGTAGAAATTTGTAACGAACAATGATAAAATGATGATTGATTAATATGAAGAGAGAGTTTTAGTGAGAAGCACACATTTGTTCATAGCGCATCGAAATACGTTTGTATGACTTTTAAATATGTGATTTCTGTGTTCATCAATATATTGCTTTCTAATGTGAAATTTTTTTGCCATTATTTAGAGTGAAATATAACCTTACCAACTGACGAAAAAATCTGCCCCTTAGTTGCAATTAAAAGAAGCAATTTACTTTTAGTGATATGCGTTGCAAGTTTTGTGTGAATCTATCTCATAATTAATGTTAAGATCTATTTATTAGATGATTTGTGACACTTTATTAGAAGATAATATCTAGTAAGTGAGTCAAAAAATCTAGGAAGAATAAATCAAAGATCTAGGAAACCAAAAAACAAAAACTTGTTATAATGAATTTTTTGAGAGTAGGGTGCAATATTACATTTCGAACGCACCGCATGAGATATATGCACCTAAGCTGTAATTAAAAGTAATAATTTATTTACAGTGATATATACTATGTTTTTTTGTCTTATTGTCATTATATTTTAAACAGTAGTGACGTTCTGTTACTAAATGTTTTGTAATATTAACTTCTTAAAATGCTATGTTTCATTCTTGTCATGTCATAAAATACTGTGTAAATAAATAAATAAAATTATAAATAAAAGAACACCTTTGCGTTGTACGAAAAATTATTGTACTAAAAATAAAATCTTTTTTTTTCTATAAGTAAAAATGTGTGAAAAGTTGTTGATGTTTTGAATGATTTAGCATCTTTGCCTTGATACATTCAACAGCTTTACAATCAAATTACTTGAACACTTTTTCACTTCAATTTCAGTTTCGAATACAGACATGCCTGTTGTTTATTTACGTATTTCCTATTACAAGTTACTGTAAAATGCCGATTTTGGGCATACTTCAAAATTCACCAATGTAAAAAGATTGTAGAAACGTTTGTAGAAAATAAGGGGGTAAATGGGCAAATGTGCCCGATTTCTTTCAGTAACATATATCTTGCAAATAACATGAAGAGAAGGCACTAGTTGTTCTCTGGTATGTAATACATAATACAAATCCTTAATAAGAGTACAAAGACTTTTTTAAACACTTAATAAAATAATTCCTTCCTCCCTCCCCACTGGATAAGAGCATTAAAAAGTGCATAACACTTTTCCCGAAACGGGAAGTGTTTAGAAAAGGCTATTAACGAGATAGTCAGAGAGCTCACAAAGCTACAAAGGGAGCTCAGGTCTACTAAGGAGATCATATGGAATAGCACTGATTTTTAAAATAAAATTTTTGTTTGTATTATCATCTGATTTCAGTTTTCTTATGCTTTTAAACTCTCAGTCAATTAAAGTACCCTTTTCAAGTTCGGTACATTTGATTTGAACACCTGCATATTTGTCTTCAAAAGATAATTGAAGGAAGTCTTATGCTCATCTCTTCGGGCAAGGTTACAAAATTAGTTTTCTACTCATAATTTTAAAAAGTAAGTTGGTCGCACTGTACTCATCAACAGCTATCGTAGGTATAATATGTAGAACTAATGATGAGGGAGGAAAGTCTGCGAAAAGGGAGACTAATGTCACCATGGATGTGAATTCTGTAAGGGGCACCTATTGGTAGCAGTTATAAACCTCCTGTATCCATGATAATTGCTTCGACTGACCGCAGGACTGTTGACTTTTCGTGTCGAAACAGGAAACATAACATCATTCCACAGGACATTAGAATAAACTTACCAGTAAAGTGTACTTTTCCCAAAGCTTCCTTTAGCTCTGACCCATCCAAAGTCTTCATCGCATCACAAAGTCCAGGGGTGTTCTTGCACTTCGTCTTGTGGATGTTAGACAGCGCATGCGCGAACGCGTATGCTGAATCTCTGACGAAGTGCAGCGCTTCGCTGAACGTTTGCTTGTCTCCACTGACTTCTGAAATCTTCTGTTCGGAACACCACTTTGGAAATTTTTGATTGTACGGGGTCTGATCAAAATCCGGCAGCCTTGAATAAGAGAAAGATATAGACGCAAGATGTAGCTAAAACAGATACATTATAAAAATGTAGCTAAAACACATACAATAAACATAAGCAAAGAGAAAAACTAACTGAAGTACTACGAATTTCGGTTCATTTGACTTTGATTATTCCCAACAAACAACCGGCCATTTTTGTCAACACAGCTGCACAACGTTTTTGCAGCGATAATAAATGCGCGTGGGGTATTTTTGTAAAACAATTTAGCTGTCTCTATATATTAAAAAAATTAACGCTGAAGAAATTGGGAAATTCTGTCTGTGACATCCTTACGTCCAGGAGGCCTAATAGCACCTACAGACTTGAAATTTTGCGCAAAATTACTTCGAGTCCCGGAGGTCTGCAACTGGAGTTTTCTATTTTGACTTTCGAATTGGTTTTTTTGACTTTCGAAATTTTTTTAAGCTAATATTTCAAGTAAACTGTGTATTAAAGGGATAAAGATTTCCCAGACGAATTTTAAAACAGACTTTTCAAACGTACAAAACCGCCATTTTGCAATGCTTAGGAGCCCCTTATACCTAGGTTTGCCAGATTTCTGAAATGATGAACCGGGACACCGGAACGCCCCCCACCCCCGCGCGTCGCTAGTATTCAAAAGGTTACACACCTGTGATTGATTTTTTGAGTGTTTTATAGGGCAGTTTTATTCTTAATGTTGTGAAAAAAAGGTTACTTATTATGAACCTAAAACAGCAGTAATAAAAAATGATATAAGCAGATAAAAGTTGAACATTTCACTTCTAAGATGCAAATATTTGATTTATTAAATTAAATATACACAGTAATTGAACAATAATTTACCTGTATTTTTCATTTTATAGGACTTCTTCAGATAGCCTTTTTGGGTTTTAATCTTGTAAATATCCTCACAAACTAATCAGGTATTAATTTTATAAGTCAATGTTACAAATGATAAAGTAATTATCCTAAATAATCCTTTACATTTAATTGTATTGAGACCTTTTTGGTCATTTGCAGTCAAATTTATCTTTTTCCGGAACAGGAAATAAACCGGCCGGGACACCGGGATTTTGGCTGAAAACCGGGACGTCTGGCAAGCGTACTTATACTTATACCTGTGCAAGTTGGTAGTACAAGTTGGTTTGGAACCCGGGAAAGGGGTACTTATCAAAGCGATTTTTTTTAAATATCTCGGTTATGCATGTTTTTATCAGTTTATTTTTGTCATCAGGTGGGAGCGGGATTGTGCTCTAATTATGAGCTTTTTTATTCAAGTTCTATTTTCGACGGGAGGGAGAGGGATATTTTCATTTTGTTGGAAATTGAACTCAAAAGGAGCTTTTTAATCTGATTCTTTCTAATAGACGATTTAAATCTTTGCAAATCAAATAAGATGATGAGCGTGAGCGATCAGAGCGGAGCCCCTAGATAAATAAAAAAGACAAAGGAAACTGAAAATATCGTTTACATTTTTCTCCATATTCAACACATGCCTTTTCCTTCTTTCTACATACAGGATGTCCTGGAAAAGATTAACTGTTTTCAAAACTTTATAACAGGAGAACGGTTAATGATAAAAAACAAATTCTTGCTGAAAATTCATGTGTTGGGCGCAATTTTTTTCCCTCAGAGTTTCTAATGTTAGCTCAAAAATGTTTCAATAGATGGCGCTGCACGTAGTAAGCCTGTAAGTCGAAAAATAATTGAAATTCACATATTTTTCCTCCGATTGCGACATGTGATTACAGCTGACGATTGTTTGAAAATATTTGGAACTAAAGAAGTGTGGGGGGGGGGGAGTTTACGGCCAACCACATGAATATTCAACAAGAATTATTTTTTTTTAATCATTACCATTTTCCTGTTATAAATTTTTGAAAACAGTCGTTCTTTTTCAGGACATTCTGTACCTTTTAGCTTTGTCTAAACATATGTCATTTGTTTAATAAGTTTTGTGTTCAGACTTCAAAGAAAGATGCATATGAAGAAACACGATCTATGGCTGCAGATCTATGCGGTGATCTATTCACCGCTCCACCGTAGTAGAACCGTTGACCAAAACAGAACTTTCTTAGGTACTGAAAAACTGATAATCACTGGGTTCTAGTTCAGTAAGATTATAAACTAGCTCTTCTCCTTTCGCAACATTCAATTTTTCGTCAGCAGACTGTTTACTTTTCATTTATTTATTTTTCGTTAATGAAAAAATTTTCGCATCTTATTTTGCTTATTTTCGCAAAATTTTCTTTCGGCGCTTTTGTCGAAATTTACGAAGGTAGCAATAGTCGATATTTCAAAACAAAATAGACTTTTGTTACATGAAATGCACCGCCAGCTCAGTCTCGTGCTTGTTAGCACTCATCAGCCCCGCTTAGGAAGTGACTAAGCAATAGGTGAAAAACCTCTTAAGTAAGTCAAATATGCCAAACAAACTGGTATCTAATATAGTCTGTCTTAATTCTATATTAGCTATTAGTTGGTTTGGCACTCTTGGCTTGAGGTTTTTCACCTCCAATCTCAGTCACTTCCTAAACCGGGCTGATGAGTGCTAATAAGCACGAAACTACAGTTCTCGGCAGGAATGACTGAGCTCCTGGCTATAGGGTGTAACTTACTGAAAATGCACTTTTATTATCAGAATTAACGTCGATACAAAGGAAACTATTTCTTTTACGCTCTAATAGTTTCCAAACTGATGTTGAAAGTTTTAAAATCCGAAATAATGCTTCGAACCCCTGATGTGCCTCTTCAAGACCCCGACTTGTGTCGCAATCGACAGATTGGGAAATCGAATTCAAAGGTTCAAATTCAAAAAAATTCAAATTAAGGCATTAAAAAAAAAATTTTTTTTTAGCCACCAGTTAGAGTTTTTGATTATGTTTTATAAATACAAAAACAAAACGGGTTACTTGTCATGTACTTTTCAACTCAATTATTAACGCTCGGGAGACCGCTAGGTGCTATTAACGAACTCATTGTCTCTCCTTAAGCATTCTATTTTGCGGTGGAAGTGGTTAACCGTGTGATTTCGAAATCCTCATGATTATTCGTAATCACCACTAAAATTGGTGAAGATAATAAACTAAGATCTCAAAAACTCATTGATGAATTTCAAAGTAATATATTTTAATTTTTAAAAGTATGAGTCATTTAATATTACAACTGTGCACATCGCTTACTGCATGAATTCTTTGTTTTGAAGTTGATAATCGCTGTAGATGTAATGGTAAAAGTTTTTGCACTTTTTCTTTAGCTTGTTGTAGATATTTAATGCGAATAAATAAAAATGAAAAATAAAAAGTTTTAGAAACATGGAGCCTTCAACTGTACAACATGGAAATTCTTAATGAAAAAAAAAAAAAAAAAAAAAAAAAAAAATGTTTTAAAAGTGAAATTTTTGACTGCGACATCTTTAATTTTTCAGAAACAAATTATTATTTTATTATTTTCTTTTTTCTAATTCATGTGATATGCTGACTTTACTTTCGGGAAAATCATTTAATTTCTAAATTGAAACTTTTATCAGACATTATTTACTGTTATTCATTTATTTAATTTTCAGAACCATTTTTGGCAATATCGAAACGAAATTTTGCTTAATGCATGCACGCTTTTAAGTTAGTCTTTCAAAGAACTCTTTTGTATAGCGGTACATAACCTATTTTTGCCGGATTAAAGAAGTAGTAGCAGGTATGTTCCCATACACGCCGTATACTCTCAAACATTTTTTATACAGATAGGGTATACCCTCAAGCGTCAAAAGTTTTCGTTTATAATTCAGATTCTATCATCGAATTTTAAATGTTTCCTAAAGCAAAAATAGTACATTTATGTCAACTACATTTTCCCGTAAGTGACCTTGTTTCTTTATATTTCTTAACACTTTATAAATAAACGCGTTTTGAAAATACGCAAGGAGTGCAATATCATTTGCTTATCCTTATTCAATCAAAAGGAATAGTGAGCTCAGTGTTAGTAAATTAAAGGTAATTTTCGAAATATAAGGAAAATATGAAACTTTAATTTCATCAGTTTTTTTTCTCCCTGGAAAACCCAGAACTCTATCACCCTTGGGTTATACCCTCAAGAATTTCTGGACTTATTATGTATATGATCACATACACAGATTGCGCATAATGGATTATTGGGAGTATACCCTCAGAAAAATTGAAGGGAACATGACTGAGTAGTAGTATAATACACTCCAGTAATACGTAGAATGAATAGAAATGGAAGTCAAAGAGAGACTAGAGGTGCCCATCGCCATAATACTGAAAACCCCCTCCCAAGAGGGAGAACCCCCCTTAAAAGACAAATATACCCCCACAAAACGCCTCACCCCCCCAGAAAAAACTTCGACGGCACAGTTTCCACTAAGGTGAGCACCAAAGGCGCCCATATGGGGAGGGGGAAGGGGGAGGGCTCGAGCCTCCCTTTGAAATTAGAGCTTCCTTGCTTTTAGTACTTTATTCTTTGTAAAAATGTAAAAACATTTCGTCTCCAGCAATTAATGAATAAGTCATTAAAAATGTCAAATTTTAATAACTCTAATCTGTACTGAAATTGGTTTCTATGGGGAGAATATCCTGCTAAACATGGGGAAAATATCTGAGCCCCTTAAAATTTTGCATATGGGCGTTTTGGTGAGCACCTCTGGAGAAACTTATCTTACCTGTAAAGTCGTTTAGAATTACCACAGTAAGGATTTAGATACATAGGTTAAGGCAGTCGCTCCCAATCTTTTGCACGCCACACCCCCTTTTTGGTCAGTTAAACAGCCCGCGCGAGCTTCAAACAAATTTGTACACAAGATTTAAACGAATACACTTTTATTAATCGAATTAACCGCAATTAACATCACTACAAAGAAAATTTTTTTTTTCTGCCCTAATAAATTAAAAACAAGTATTACAGATTTTAAAAGTAGGAATAATATCTCAAATCCATGAGAAGCGCTTCGCAAGGTTATAGTTCACAGAGTTTGAGAACCCTCTTATATATATATATATATATATATATATATATATATATATATATATATATATATATATATATATATATATATATATATATATATATATTAAAAAAAAAAACCTGAACTTTATCCACTAGTAGGAATTTTCAATTATGTTTTACAAATATTGAAAACTGTAGCCTACACTTCGAGTATGGATTACAATTGGGATAATATTAAATGCTTAGGAGTGCACTAAATAGTACAATCTCCCAAAAGTTTAAAGAGCATGCTGAAGTATGCAGTTCTACTAATACCGTTCTCCCCTTTTTGTGATGGAGCGAGCGCCTGCTCAGAAAGCCAAAGAAGGTTCAGATTTAATGTTCTAAATTATTACGTTTTTCTTTTTTTTTTTTTTTTGAACAATCACGAATTGCTTACTACACATGACCGTTCAATGACGTCCGTCCTTAGATTTTACTCTTCTACTAGTGGTACCCGCACGGCTTTGCCCGTAGTAGAAAATAAAAAGGACTTTTAAGTCGCCTGCATATTTACAAGTACTAGTAATGTATGGCGAATTTCTTGCCAACTGGATTGCCCATGTTATAGTTCCACGTTATGATAACTTGGTAATTTACTCGTAAATCCTATGATAATTTTGCTCCGGAAAATGTTCTTAAAATTGGAACAGAAAAAGAACAAAATCGAATTTTCGAAAAATCGCTTAGAGGTGCACACCCCCATGCTGCAAACTGACTTTGTGCCAAATTTTCATGAAAATCAGTCGAACGGTCTAGGCGCTATGCGCGTCACAGACATCCAGACAGACAGACAGAGATCCAGATAGACTTTCAGCTTTATATTAGTAACTAGTTGAAACCAGTTACTTCGCATCTATAATCATAAATGATGTCACACTTTTTGTCACACAATGTCACCCACTCTCTTTTCATGTGTCACGGTAATTTTCATAAACGTTCGTTTTATTAAAAAATGCGTGTGGTCATACGTCTTGTTACCCCTCTCCCCCCCCCTGCTACAAACGGTCATAGTTTCAAGAACCCACCTTCCTCCCAAGAAGCGAGACACTACAACCCCTAAGGGGGTGGATGAGCCATGTGAATGAAGTGTAACTTTTGTTTCTGGTTTTCGGAAACTATTCGTATGTTTCCGAAAACAGTCTTTTTGTTTTCAGGGCTTAACTCAAGCAGACTTTACATTAAAAAAATGTTTTTTTTTTGCGTAAAATTACGTTTATTCAAGAATAAACACCTATATAGATAAACTAAAACACCAAAACTTCATCCAAAAAAATGCAAAATTTCTAGATTACTAATGCCCATCATTTAAGAAGATGCTTACTATGCAGGCGTCCATGTGCCTCGGAATCAAATTATTTATGAACGAACTTTTCTTTTATTAAATACGCCATCCCTTTGTACATATTCCAAAATGTTATAGAGTTCCCAATAATGAAACTCGCGCCATAGCATGCGTGACGGCATTATTTCATTGTTGAAGCAACAAAAACTCAGCAAGTTATAACTCGCGCTACGGTCGGCATGATAATTTGATAATATTTTTTGTCAATGTTTGATATGAAGGAAAATGCTTGATTTTGACAAGGCTAAACTGGGTCCGGTACCTTAACTGTTATACTGGTAAGACTCATTTTAGGAAAATGAAGAAACGAGAAAATGGTCAACAATGAACGCATCTACTGGAGTTTAGGGTTAATCCACTGGAGTTAGGGTTACAATTTCAACCCTCAAAATATCACCAAACAGGTAATTGCTTCTTAAAATATACCGCCAGCTCAGTTATTCCATCCGAGGACTGCAGTTTCGTGCTTTTTAGCACTCATCAGCCCGGAATAGGAATTGCCTGAGCTGAAGGTGAAAAACCTCTTAAGAGAACCAAGAGAGCCACTCATCTGGTGTGCTAATTTTACATTAGCTACCAGTTTGTTTGGCTCTCTTGGCTCTCTTAAGAGGTTTTCACCTCCAGCTCAGGTAATTCCTATTCCGGGCTGATGAGTGCAAAAAAAGACGAAACTGTAGTCCTCGGATGGAATAACTGAGCTGGCGGTGTAAATTAAGTATTTCTGCCTCAGTCCCGACTTAGGGTGGTAACTTACTATAAAATACTATGCTTTGTCATCAATCTTTGAGTTGAACTGCACCATTGCTGTGGTTACTCATCTGGTGTGCTAAATTCCTTTCGCTACCAGTTTGTTTGGCTCTCTTAAGAGGTTTTTCATTTTCAGCACAGGTAGATCCTATTCCAGGCTGATGAGTGCTAAAAAGCACGAAACTGCAGTCCTCGAATGGAATAACCGAGCTGGTGGTGTACTGTAAGTATTGCTGAACTTAGCACTTGCTTAGGGCAGTAACTTACTACCAAGGTAATTGCTTCGTTCAAGTGTAGCAGCAATTTTCATCCGTCATTCCTTGTCAGGTGATTTTCTAGTTAATATTTATCGAGCAATCAGGCTCGTTTACAGTTGTATTTCGCCAGGTGTATATGTCGTTTAATCTAGTGCCGTTGTAGCTGGTGGATACACGTCAGGTGGTGCTTTTAAATTTCTTGAAAAATAATGATACCATCATGAAAGTTATGGTAAAATTCATCTGAAATAGTCTTTTTATTTTTGTCATAAAACATTTCATAATTATGTCAAGAACTTCGAGGCTTTAGAAAAATTAATCATCTTTGAAACTTTGCCTGAGAAAATTTACGTCTCACCATAATAGTAACACATGTGTTGCAGAATTTAACACTTGTAAACCCTCATCAATAATTACTTATCGTCATTTAAATATCCAAAACTATATTATGGCTGAACAAGTTTGCAAATTTCTATCTTCCATTGCAGTCGAGCCCAACCTATTTTTGCTTGCCTGCCGCACCTTATACTAAGATAAATCTTGTGAGCTGGACAAAACACATAAAAATTAAAATATATTTCGATCCTTTAAGATAACAATTGAAAAAAAAAATTGAAAAGTAAAGGAAATCAAACCAAGAATATTGTTGTTATCATACTTACCTGCGTATTTTATTGAAGCGAATTTTACAACTGTTTTTTAGAAACGAATTTGACTATTTGACGTCAAATTTGAACAATCATCTTCATTTGTGATACCAAATGAGGATGATTGTTTTTTTATGGATGGCTTCGAAATATCGTTTTCAATTTGTGACATTGAACATGTCCACGAGCCACATGAATCAGCTTCGTGGGCCACATATAAGCAACGGACAGCGGGTTGGGCGTCACCGCACTAATGGAAAAAGCATCTTTGTTTAATACTTAAACTACAGGATGTCCTGAAAAAGACTGACTGTTTTCAAAAATTTATAACAGGAGAACGGTTAATGATAGAAAACAAATTCTTGTAGAAAATTCATGTGGTGAGCGCTAAATTTTCCCCTTCAGAGTTTCAAATTTTAGTTCCAAAATGTTTCAATAGATGGCGCTGCACATAGTAAACAAGTAAGTCGGAAAAGAAAAATTGAAATTCATTTTTCCCTCGATTGCGACATGGGATTACCGCCGACGAGTGTTTGAAAATATTGTTTTGTTCTTTTGTTCATTATTTTCGAAAAATTATGATGTAATTTTCTATCTTTTTTTAATTTTACGGGCGTCCTATCTGCAGCGCCATCTATTGGCAAAACTTTCAGTTAGAATTTGGAACTCAAGGGGGGTAAAATTTACGGCCCACCAAATGAATTTTCTGCAAGATTTATTTATTTTTTCATTTACCGTTCTCCTGTTATGAATTTTCAGTCACACTGTGTGTTAAAAAACTCACTTGCAATGAAAATGCTCCTCCCAGAACTCTGGAAACCACGGATTCTTCTGTGCATTGTTTTCGGGGGTCAGATTTTTGAAGAAGTCATCAAATCCAGGTAGGCGTTTGAGCAAAGGCGAGATCGCAATTGCGCCTTCGACGACGTGTTCGTTTCCTTCGACCACATAGTTGCGACCACCCCAGGCTTCGCTGCCGATCCACACGAATCTGCTGAATGCTTTGCGACGATTGGCTGCATCCATTATGTTCTTTGCGACCTGTTTGTCGGCGAACACGACGACCACTGAAAATAATGAGGTACTTTGGAAATGCTTGCTTTAGTGACGAAAAAAATATTGAGAGAAATAACTTTCTTATGGCACACAATTGAAAAAATATTATAAGGGGCATTCAAATGAAACCAGGTCACTAGCCTAAAGTAATTGTTACGATTTTTTAAGCTCAAAAAATAGTAGCCAAAACTGTTGGCACATTTATGCCATTGCGACACTTAGGCGGTCAATTTTATTTTTGAAGAAGCTAGTAGGTTGCTATCGGATCCAGGACTGAGCCCAGTCATACACTTTGTCATCCATTGGTATATCCGCGATATTCGGGGTGTCGTCAGCGAATAGCTTCTTTTATAGGTCCAGAAACATGAAAGTCACACAGTGAAAGGTCTCCACGGTGAAAGGGTGCACGATGGATGCTCCAGCTCCAGCGTTTCCCACCGAAAGTACTGCAATGTCGTCTTTTCCGCAGTGGCCGTATGTGGACGCCTTTGGACAAATGCCCTGTCGTTTCGACTTAATGGCTTGTCTAAGGCTCTGTAAAGTGGCTTGATAATGTTGAGTCGGGATGGTGGTTCCCTGTTTCAGGAACTGGGCAAGCAGTGGGCCCTTTCCCCCTTGTAGTCAAAAAAGGACACGTTTCGTAGTGGACGATAACTTGTGTGAACACCTTCTCTTCGGCTTTAAAACCACACGGTCACTGTGCGACATGAAACGTTGCGCATGAGTAAGTCTCTCTACCAATAGATGGTGTCTCCATACATGCAGTTACGTGGCATCATCTAACGTCTAATGTGAAGTTACACGCACTGACCTGGTTTCATTTGAATGAACCTTATATATTGGTGAGTTTTGGGATTATAAGCAATGGTGTAGCTTGAATTTTTTTTTCGGAAGGTTCCTAATTATACATCGCTGCTCCGATGGAACACTGACGCAACTTCAAAAAATGCATTTTACAGTAGAACAAAATATACATAACACAACCTCATACAACCTCATACATTGAAACATAGTTGAATTACAGACCAGGTGGATAAAAAGTTGAAAAACAAATATGTCAGTGTTCCTCCGTAGGGAAGTGACCACGTTTGGATCCAGTGACGACAATAACTCATTTTCAATTAATTTTGCAGTTTCGTCAATGTTCCACCCGGACAGCGATTTTAAGTTTTAAGGAGAAAAACCTAGCACAGTAACAGATATCGTCACATCCGATTTTTTCTCAAAATCCTCTAAAAAACTAGCTTTGGTTTATAAAACGTTCTTACCCAAACCTTCTTTCAACAATTAGGACTAAGATCATGCTTTTGGCTTGAAGTTGCTTTTGACCAGGAATTACGCAGTAAGTGCATTTTGTCGTAACATAAATTTTTTTGTGAATTACTTTTTTTATGGTCAAAAAGGAAAAAATGTATGTTTTTAAATTTGATTATCCTTCTGTTGTACTAGGAGTAGGAAATATATATAGTTGCATGCACTCAAATTCGAGTTTCTTCTCTTTTTTTTGGGGGAAGGGGGGGGGGGTATCATGCGAGCAGGAAAATTATGTGTAGAAAAATTGACATTTTCACTTTTGAATTTCTTTACGCAGCTCATTTCGGAGATGGGTCCAGCCCCCCCCCCCAGACCCGGACGCCACTAATCCAATGACGTAGATTATAGGAGGGGCTTATAATCCACGTCACTGAATACAAGCCAATGATTTAAACGAAGAAAAAGAATAAAGGTGTGGTCAACGCTTGAAGTTGAGACAGGAAAGCCGATTTCAGCGTGAAAATATGAATTTGGCCTGCATATTTTCTTTTGAATGCAGATCAGCTTTCGGGTTTTAAATTATGATAATTATTACCATATACATTTGTTTCTATTTTCACCACATTTAAAGCATTATTTAAAAAAAAATCAGAATAAAAGGGGCGGATAGGGGAAAAAAAGTAAGATTATAGAATTTGTCGATTTTGAATTTTTTTATTTTAGTCGCGAACTGTCTATGTCAAAAAAAATTGAAGATCATAAAACAAAGTTGCTGTTATAGTCTACCTTATTTTTGATGGCACTCGATGGAAGAGTCAAAAACTTCATCGTAAGAAATGGGGAGATAGGAAAAGGCAATCGAACGTCGATTTCTACGCGCATTAGCGGAGTGTTTACATTGTAAAAAAATCCGATATGTTAACTGAACGTATATATTAGGTGCATTGGTTGAAGAGCGTTACTGCCAAATTGAATAAATTCCCAATGAAGCGAATAAGCCTCTGGATTCCGTAGCTTTGAGAGCAATTGCAGATACTTGGTACTTGCAATTCTGTCTTAGCGTTGGCTCTAGCTGCAGTAATGCTTTTGGATACTTTCTTGGCAAATCAGGAAGGCGCCGAGCTACTACTTAAAACCTACTAAAATTTTCTCTGAAAGTTTCAAGAGACATGACTAGATTTAACCGGGGATATTTCTGTACTATTTGGAAAGATTAAAGGATAATTTCAGTAAGGTTACTGACTTTTAGCGGAAAACGTTCTAGTTTTTCGCAAGATATGTTACTGGTAGAAATTGGGCGGCATCAGCTGCCCATTATTTTCCAGGAACGTTTCTGAATCATTTTCACAGTCTAATGCGAGCTTTAAAAAATTATTTGTTTCCAGCGTTGGCTTGAGAAATTGTATGCACACAAAATATATTTAAAAAAATTGTATCTCCAAAGCTTGATAATAGCAACCCTTCTTCACTTACAACCAAGGCCGTAGCCAGGAATTTTTTTCGGGGGGGGGGGGAGGGGGTTCAAAGTGAACGAAATTAATCTGTGAAAAGACAGAGTTGTACAAAAGGTTACTAAGTAAATGGTGGGGGGGGGGGGGGGCTTGCCCCGTTTTTTTTTTTTTTTTTTTGTTTTTTTTTTTTTGAGTGATAAATTAATAGTCCGTTGAAAAACGATATTTTGCTGGGTAGGCTAATTTATTTTCCAAAAATAAAAACTTAAAAATTTCAGAAGTTTTTTTTTTTCTCATGGCATTGCACATGCACAAGTATGGAACTTTTTAATTGGAATCGAGATTTCTATGGTGGTCATCCGACCTGTTTTATTTGACGCTGTATTCCGTTTTTAGAGGTCGTTTAATCAGTAATTCTTAAATCCAATAATATGACCAAATTGTACAAAAAAAAAAAAAAAAAAAAAAAAAAAAAACCACAGCTATTCCATTCACAGTTCGCACTTCTTTTGACTCCCCATTTTTTTTGGTTCACCAGCCGTCTATGATTGAGAGTATTTTGGACTTGTACAGGAAGGAAAGGTAATGGACAACACTGTACTAGAGGCTTTTGGGAAGAAGGGGTTGAGTCACTCTCTTCCCCTGCTTCATTTTTTAAATAACTGTTGAAATAATTATGAAGACTTCATGTTCAAAAAACGGAAGAAAAAAAACTAAGAAACTTCAAAGCTTTATTCTTTTCGCCATTATTGTCGGCGTTCAGTGGACAAATCAAAAACTACAAATTCGTTGGAAATGGAATGGGCAATGTAGAGCCCCTTTAGAGGACAAGGCCGACCTATCCGTCATTTTGGTTCCGGACAACTTTTGTTCCAGCCTTGTTTCAAGTATTTTGAAATATATTATTATAGTCGCTGTTTGCAATGGCGTAAAATAATTGAGGATAAGTTGAGTGATACCCTGTAGATAAATCTAGAGAGTATTTTTTTCTCAAATTAAATAACAGTTTATCAGGATATGTTTCCTGTAATGGACCCCATTTTTTATACGTTACTTGGTTTTAAATATGAATTCATATATCTTGTCCATTAAGAAAATAAAATAATCAAAAAACTTTTAACCAACGCATCTATAGCTTACCAAACAGTTTTCTGCAACGTGATTGCTGGTACAAGGACGTAGCCAAGGGGTGGGTCCATGGGGTCCGGACCCCCCCTTCCCGAAAGACTCCTCTCCTTTTTTCTCAGTTGTTGCATCTCGCATCAACAAAAATTTTCCGAAAGACAATAATTTTATAAAAGGCAGCATTCTCCCCTTAAATATTCCCAGTAATCGGATATTTTCTCAGCGCTTGAGTCAATTCAGAACACGAGAACCTCGTGCAACAACTGCAGGTTCCCAATTTTCGTCCGTTTTTTTGCTGTGTCACCCTACTCCGTCCGAAACGGGGGAAATGTCCCTTTCGACTTTCAAACCAGCTGGGTCCTGTGACCTTCAAATTCAGCCCCTCTCCTTGGTCCATCAAATTGCCATTGGCAAAGTAAAAACAAGCATTTATTGCCACTTCCGCCGTATCCCACATTCTCATTGGCGGTGGTTTTCTTTATTTCTTTCTCTTTTTCTTTTTGGATTTCCGTGGATTTCGTAGACGCATGTTGTACGAAAGACAGTCAGAGTGAGGTGCGTTCCTGGTGAATCAGTAATTGAATTCCGATTCTTTTCTGTTTTAACACGCAGTTTTTATCTACGTCATACTTATAGGAAACATATCTTGAACAAAAAATTGTATGCAAAAGAAAATTAAGTTTACCCAAACTAGGTAAGTCGTAGTGCTCCCTTTTAAAGTTTTCTTGATAATACGAGCAATTTTACGTGTTAATGTGTTTTTCCATTTAAAAACTAAATTTTGGATTCTAAGCCAGCAGCGAAAAAAGAAATTCTACACATTTCGTGTGTTTGAGGATGAGAAAAAATAATTATTGATTTTTTTTTTTCATTTTAACTCTTATATTTTTGGCATGGTTCATTTCAGAATCATTTTATTTTTTGATAAAAAATTTTATTTGAACTTTTAGATTACTTTTAACATCTCTCTCCTTTCTGAGTAACAAATTACGTAGATTTTTTACTGATATTTTCCCCCCCAATATTTAAGCATGATCATGGAACATATTAAATGCCCCCCCCCCCAAAAAAAAAAAATCGTTGTTTGAAGGTAAAATAAATAAAATAAATGAATAAATAAAACTTGAAGTTGATGTAGCAAACTTTTTACGGTATAAAAATTGTATTGAAAAAATTAAATTGAAAATTACTTGAATATTTTACTGTGATCAGTTTATGAAATTACAAGTTCGGCCATATTAAGGCATGTAATAAGTAATTTATTAGAAATTATTACTTTTAAATCTTACTGAATTGTGATTCTATGATCCCAAAAGAAAAAGTTAGTTTTTAATTGACGAAAAAAAATCTTATTCGATGTTGTTCCATAAAACATATTTGTATTTGCATCATTGGAACACATTTTCTGATTGTTATTCACTGGCTTTGTACTAAGGAGTTATTTAATTATTAGCATCTATGCATCCATCTTTAGTAAATTGTGAAGGTAGCAAGAAAGTTAGAAAGAAAAAAATAATGATAAAATACGCCTTTTCCGATATTTAAATTTTTTTCGAACAGCTTTCACCCTTTTTAGGAATAGCGACTTCACTTGAGAACACCATTTATTTCTTGCTTCTCTTTTTTTTTTCCAGCTAACTGAAATCACTGTGTCAGTTGGCTGAAGAAAGAAAATATATATATATATATATATATATATATATATATATATAATGGTTGCAACAAAGGAAGCCTCCGTCCCTCAAAGAGTTAATAGTTTGTTCAAGCTTTTAATTGATGATTAGGAATGATAATTAGAAAACGGATAAGATTGGAAATATCATTCTATTTCGTGTTATCAAAAGAATATTATAAATGTAAATAAATAAAAACCAATTCAAGCTTTTTAAATGAAACCTCGCAAATATTTTCGTTGAGAGAGTTGTGGGATTTTGCCTGAAATGTTGTTCAAATCGGACAGGGTTACGTTATGTAACATTCATATAGTTATACATTCGACTCCATAGATATAGATTTATTTATCCTCATACAAATAATGCCGATGATCGAGTAACCCGCGTGTTTCAACAATGAATTCGCACCACGGCATGATATGTAATTCGATAATATGTTTTGGTAATGTTTAACATGCAAGGAAAGGCTTTATTGTGACAAGGCTGAACTCGATCCGGTAACTTGAACAGTTTTACTGGTAAGACTGTGTCATATCAGAGGAATGAAGAAAAGAAAACAATGAACGCTATCTACTGGAGTTTAGGGTTAATGCACTGGTGTTAGAGTTAAAATTTCAACTATCAAAATATCACCAAACAGGCAATTGCTTCGTTCAAATGAAGAAGAGTTGAAGCAATTTTCACCCGTCATGCCTTGACGGGTGACTTTCTAGTTTTCAAATAAAATGGCATAAGTACAAATGTACATATTTTGTTGAAATATATTACAAAGCTTTAATATTTTATTAAATTATCGCATGCATTTTCCAAGTAATTTCTAGAACAGTTTTCGTTTTCCGTTTTTCTTTTATTGTGCCCTTTTTATTAATAGAAAATATATCACTTATTTTCAGGAGGACAAAGGTTCACCCATATTTGGAAACTTTGTATGTGATAACCTTCAGTTTAATGTTAATTTACAAACTGACAATAATTAATTTACCACTTAACATAAACTTTTTGTTAACTAATTTTAACTAATGACTCTATTAATTTCAATTATTTAATTAATTTTAATTAATTATCATATTTTAATGATCAGTTTTAATTGGATTTATCTTAGTCTTGTGTAATTATCAGCTACTAATTCTGCTTTAGCATGCCTCCTCTTTTGAAGTTCGTGCAACCTTGGACCCCCCCCCATAACAAAGTTCTAGCTACGTGCCTGGCTGGTAACATATTGATGTTTTCAGGCTTAGAACTTCAGAACCAAAATGTAAGATGAATCAGCTCCCCTTTTAAGCGGCCTAAGGAGAATGAACTCGAAAAGCAGACCTATATTTCCATAATGCGCTCCTTATCTTCTAGTTTGGCACGAGTTTTCTTTTAAAATTTATTTCTAGTTGTGAAAGAAAACAGGTTTCCCTGATTATAGAAACCCACCTTGTCTTGTTTTTAACCTATTTTGAAGTGGACTTGTTCGACTCCACTTTAGGACTCGACCGATGCATCGGCCTGGCCGATGCATCGGCGCCGATGGTTCAACAATTTAGCCATCGGCATCGGCATCGGCGGCCGATGCTAAATTGCAGGAAACATCGGCCCATCGGCCTTAAAAACATCGAAAAGCCGATGGAATTGGCCGATGTTTTTGAAAAAAAAAAGGACTTTTGATGTTTTACCTTTCAATATAAAGTGAAGGTTGTTTTCATACAAAATTGTTTACTTGAATTTCAGTATGAATTTCTATTTTAGTCACTCCTGAAAGAGTTTTTAATAGTGCATTTAGGTACCAAACAAGTTAATTATTGCGTTGTTTCTTGCTGCTGGATGTACGCATGTATCTCTCATAAGTCATAACTCCAAAATAGTAAACTGTAGAAGCAGAGCCGGCCTTAAGCCGATTAGAGCAAAAGAGTCCAATGGGGCCCCGCGCCAGCAGGGGCCCCGCTCTAAAAAAAATTTTCCCCCTCGCAAAAATAAACAAGAAAATAAAGAAAATAAAACGTTCAAATGAACTTAACTGATAATAATCATAATATACTTAACTCATATTTAAGCTGGGGGTATGGAGCTACTTTCAGTGTGATTAAGGGAGTAGGGGGATTCCCTGAGACTTTTAGCATCCCTATTAAAGTAAGCAAATATCTGTCCCTAGAAACCTATCTGAAACTAGTAGTATCAGATAAATTTCCAGAAGAAAAAAAAAACATATAGCCGATTGAACATTTTAAAATTCATATCTAAGGCCATACCCGCTGTACCCTATAACTTTCGGTCAAGAGAAAGGAACTAGGTAGTGGGGAGCCAAAGTACAAATTTTTAATGATTATCAGCAATTAATGCGGGCCCCTATCCCAGGATCTTACTATCACATTGGCAATGCGGAAATTTACCCCCGATATTCCGAAATTTCAGGAATCTCCAAAGCAATCTTTTTAATTTATTTCATTTATATATTTACTTTTATTGTTTTTTTACTTTCTTCATTTGTGTTGATAAAAAATCTTAAAACTCAGTAGTAATGACAATTTTTTTAATACACAATTAACACTAACGTAGGTGCAATTCTGAAAAATAAGCAAACAAAAGATACTTCAAATATTGCGTGCTTTTATTAGCGTAAAACGTCTCCATAACAATTCTATAAAGCAAATTGCCATTAATCTTCTAACGTTTCTACATATAGCCTGGAAATAGGTTTTTAAGTCTTCAAGCCCAAAAAATTTCTTGGGGCATCTACCAAACCCTGACATATCTCCTAACGTGACTGAAGATGCGTTTGTAAAATTCAATTTCAAAAAATTCAGGAGGAGACCTCAACTTTATCACAAAAAAAAACTGAATAAAAGTACATCATTCAGTTTCAATTTTAAAGGATTTCCAAGAAAGGAAAATTCATAAGTTTCACCACATTCCTCCCTTTCTTCTCCTCTAACGTCTCCAAAGCACAGAAATTTTGGGCCGTCACAAATGACTTTTCCAGGCCTCCCTTTTATATTGTTTACCCCTATATTTCACCCCTAGTTTAAAAAATATTGGATCTCCTTCAGGCTAGAGCCCGGGACAACAGATGCCCCATCTCATGCCCCCCCCCTGCACGCCCCTGCCGCAACAGGCAGCCTAAAATAGTGTTTTTAAGATTTAAATTTCAAAATATTTTCTGATAAAGGTTTCTGAAACCTTTTTCCTAACTAATGACCCCTTCCTTTAGAATCAGCACAATAGCTTAAAACTTTCGCTTTAGAAAATACTACCACGAGAGAACCCTCGAACCCTTCTTTCTCTTGGATAGCGTAAAACTGATTTCAATTTCGAAAAAAAAAAAAAATAAGGGAAGAATCTCTTCCCTTTTCCTCCATCGTTTCCAAACAGAGCCTAAAATTGAGTTTTCAACACTTCAATATGGAAAAATTTTCGAAGAGTAACTGAATCCCCTAACGTCACCTTCGATAGTCTAAAATTGCGCTTTAAAGCTCACGATAGGAGATCACCAAATTCCTTTCATCTCCATTTTCATCAACATCACCATGGAACTAAAATTCCGGAAATTTTTTTTTTGAGAGGAACCCTTAATTTCCTACCATTACCAAAATTAATCAAAACTTATCTTAAATTTTAAAAATAATTCGGTAGGCAGGGAACCTCCGCCTTACTCCTTTCCCTTCATTTTACACAGAATTGTCCAAATTTGCGATTTTAGACGTCGGCTTTGAAGATTCTTCCGGGCACCGTGGGTGGTTTATCTGACCTCTAACGCCCCCCCCCCCCCCCCTCAACCCTTGTCTCCGTACCAAAACTGCTGTTTTTAAACTTCAATTTCGAAAAATTACCCAAGAAGAGCTCCCCCGTTCCCTGCAATTCCGTTCTACTTCTGACATCCCTAAGACGACTGATTTTTTGCATGTAGTCTAAAATTCCTTTTTTAGAACTAATAAATTTTGGTGCATTTTCCTTTTCCGTCTAAGCTGTAAATTGCGTAGGCGGGTCGTTCGAGAGGCCCCCCCCCTCCTCGGGCGGGGGAGCAACCGCCCGCTCACTGCCAATGGTGAAGGGAATTGCCCCCTCACTTCTCATTTTCTCAAAGTTGCACAATAATGATCGATACATACAATGATTTTTTATGGGTGGATTGATTTATTCCACGAAAATAAAATTCCAACCATATGGACTTTTCTAGTGTTATTTCAAGATAAACGAACTTTGAATTGAAAGAAGAAAGTATACAGTGGTCATCCGTCCCGGTTTTGGAGGCCATATTAAACATTTTTTTTTGGAATTAATTTAATCAATCATGTTAAAATCCCACAATATCGTTCAATTTTACAAAAAAAAAAAAAAAAAACCCCAAGAAATCAGCAGCCGAGGCGCCATTTCCTAACCCCCACACTTCTTTTCACCCCCCCCTTTTCTCGTGTATCAAACGCATATGATTGAGCATAAATATTCTCAGAGCTATTTTTTTTACGTTCTTAAAATTTACACTTATTTTTGTGGTCATTCATTCATTCTATTCTTTAATAATCATAATATTTTTTTTTTTTTTAAATGAAATGTGATGTAGAAATTTGAAGGAAGACGGACAATAGGGAAGTTTTCGATTTTTCAATTTTATTTTTATATGATAGAGTAACATGTATGAACATCATAGGTGAAAAAAATTTTGCGATACGATAAGTAGTTTTTTTTAAATTAATTTTTAAAGTTCAAGCGCCTGTGACGTCAGATGGCATAGGAAGTGACGTCCAATAGGAGAGAAACGCTAGCGAACCGGTTCCCATGTCATGGGAGAAATCGAAGAACGTGCATTTGACTTCGAAGATGAAACGTAAAAGGCTTATCTCCTCGCGTTTCTGGAACATTAAACCTCTCATCCTCTCGGAAATATTCGAATATCACCATTGATATTATTTGAGGAAGATTATTTAGATTGTGCTTTAACGAATCCGGCCTCCATAGTGTGTTCAAAAGGATTATTGAATTTCTAAAAAATAAAAATATCAGCGCGTTCAAAATGTCCCTAGCGAAAACAAGGGATCTTCGGCGGAAGGCTGCCCATTCGCGCCCTGTGACGTAGGCTCGTGACGTTTCAGAAGAGCGCACTTTTGCGCGTGGATTTTTAAAAATTCATTAAAAGTCAACCACGGTGTTTTAAAATTCGGCGATGGTGAATTTTTTAGTTTTGAGGGTCAATTAACAAATATACAATAGTTAAAATATGAACATTTAATAGGTTGCAACTACCCTATTGGGGCAGTTTCGAATCCTTTCCCGAATCAGAAAAATCGGTCGGCACCTCGAATTTGTATCTCCGTTCTGTAAAGGGCCCCGTCAGATCTCTCAAATCGGGCCCCGCATCTGCTAAGGCCGGCTCTGTGTAGAAGGATAAGTTTTCGCATGTGGGGTGTGCGTACGTTCCAGTTGTGCACTTTTTGTTTTCGATCGAGGTGTTCTAAAAAGTCTGTTTACTCATTTTTTGTGGCTATTAATTACTTATTTCAATGCAAAACTAATATAGCGTCTCAGACTAACGATCATTTGGTGATATATTGCCGAATTGGAGACCATGGAAACAAATATGAGATGGCGAAACTGATTTTTTAGTCATTTTGTTAGATTTCTCTTGAGACGACAGTAATTTTTAATTTTTCGATATTTGTAATATAAATCACAGTAATGCAGTCTTTTCTGTATAGCTTCGGCGGAGTTTCAAGTTTGGGGCTCGTCGAAATACATTTTGGGGCCCTATTTCTCTATCACAAAAATTGTAAAACATTTATCATAAGCATTTTTGTAACTCCTGCGGTGTCCATATGGTTAAGGGGCCTCTCGCGCATTTGCTATATTTGAAATCCGCCACTGCACGTCAAAACAAACTCGGGTGCAAGTTTTGAAAGGGTTTTTCTGCTCAATGTTTATGATTATTTTGAACTCTATTTTTTACGACTATTTCTTGAATTTCCGAGAACACATGCGTGCCCCTCCTCCCACTTCCTCAATTTCTGAAATTAAACTCTAGTTGTACTTCTGAGTCGTTTAAAAGTAACACCATTCATAAAATTAGAGATTTTTCTTTCAAACTTTATCTATTGTTTAGAAAGAATTTAGAGCAATAATGTAAGAAATTGATTAAAGACGTTATGAATGGTGACATAATTCGGAAATCGAAGGGACTTTTGAATTTTTTTCTTCGGAAGTGCTGAAATAGATTCAGAAAATCTTTTGAAGCGTTGGTTTTAGCGGTTCTGTACTAAAAAAATTACACCGAGGTTAGGACCGAAGTGTGAGTTACTGCAAAATCAGAAGGTGACCCCTCCCCCCCATTTCGTAATGCGCCATCTTTTTTATATCATTAATAGCGATCGATTTTTTTCTGTTGTAAGAATTATGTATTTATATAAAATCAATGAATAAATTATTTTCGTTTTTTATAGAAAAGTTTTTAAGGTTTTTCTATTATGCAATTTTTTAAATTTCAGAAATTTATTTCTGAATTGAACAATTTAATTTGAACTTGTTTGTAAAGCTTCATAAAAGATTAAACAATCAAATTGTTCAATATTATGTGTGCAAACATCAGATCAAGTAGTATATGTATTCAGTTATTAACTTGGTGTAAATATTGAGTTTGTTAATTGTAGCTGCGTTGTAAGAACCTCGCTCTTTTCATGGCTATTTCTTTTTTCAGCAAAATTTATGTTACTGTTTTAGTTTTTTGAAAAATGCAAAATTTTCTATTCGTAAATTTTA
Organism: Uloborus diversus; assembly: GCF_026930045.1. NCBI lineage: Eukaryota > Metazoa > Arthropoda > Arachnida > Araneae > Uloboridae > Uloborus > Uloborus diversus. Next base: position 52,479,348 of record NC_072738.1, on the reverse strand, counting down.
AATAAGTATAAAAATATTCCTATTATGATTTAGTATTGTAATTTATCTGTTACCTTTTTGTTTAATTTGATGACCAAAAGCAATCTTTGCACTTTAATTGCGTAATTTGTTGACGGTTTCATAGTTTTATTCTTTTTTTTTTTTGAATGATTTAACAACATAATTTAATGTTTTTTAACTATGTTTAGTGTACCTAAATCCATACATCATTATAATATTACTGAAATCTTAGTTATATGCTCAATTTAAAAGAAAAATCAATTGGTTATTAAACAGTCTCTTTGTTTTTCCTCCTTTTTTTGTTTCTTTCTTTCTTTTTTTTTTGACTGTTGTTCTTTCTCTTTCATCATACAGCAGTCAAAAAAAGAGAAGCATAACTACACCTTATACAGATTGTACGTAGCACTATCCAAAAGTTCGGATACAAACTGTATAAAACCTTACCCAGAATAGTTCATATTACAGAAGCACATCCACCTTCAAAAGGTTACCTTGAGGGACTATGTACTTTTGTCAGTGTTCATATAACTTTTGGAAAGCACTCCTGGAAGCCAATTTTTCGCTACCTTCTATGATGCAGCTTTATCTTCTCCTGACGGAAGAAAGCGGCGTCCATCCAAAAGTTTTTTTGCTGGGAACAGGTAAAAGTCACACGGAGCTAAGTCCGACGAAACGTTACGTTATTTGTTTGTCATATCAGAGTAATGACCAATCGAACCGTGCATCCTCAACATGAAAGTGGCCTTCTTCCCCACGATGAAGTTAAAGCAGCAGATTAAGAGGCCTTACAGGAGTTTGCGAAAAATGTCTTCCAGGAGTGCTTCTAAAAAGCTATACGAACGTTGGCAGAAATGCATAGTCGTTCAAGGTGACTATTTTGTAGATAGATGTGCTTTGGTAATGTGAACTATTCAGGGTTCGGATTTATACAACTTATCCTCTAACTTTCAGATCATACTACGTACGTATGAGTTTTCAATTTACTATTTCATAACGTTTTTGAGTGACGTAAGTTTACGCGCATGAAGACATCACAAGACAATTTGCGGTAATTAACTGAGGAGGCGTTCAAAATGGATATTTCGGTCATCTACATGTTCTTAGGTACATATGCATGTACAGATGTGCCGAAAAAACTTGTGAAGAAATTGGGTGATCGTAAAATAGAAATTTAGGTCAAAATTTGATTTTTTTTTTTTTTTTTTTTTGTGATTACAATTCCTTATTCGAAGAAAGGAAGTAAAGGGAAATGAATCAATGATCCCTTAAATCCCTGACAATTTTATCAATTTCTTTCTTTCTTTTTTTTTTTTGCCATCGGCCAACGGCATCGGCCAACGGCATCGGCCATCGGCCATCGGCAATCGGCCATTTGGAGGAAAACAATCGGCCATCGCCCATCGGCCGTCTTTGAACAATCGGCCAACAATCGGCATCGGCCCATCGGCCAAAAAATGCCATCGGTCGAGCCCTACTCCACTTCAAAATAAGAGCGCCATTTTTAGCTGCATTCGTTTGAAACAGTCCATGTGACAAAAAAAGAAATCTTCTCGAAGAATTTCGATAATTAAAACTGCAGACGATATTTATCATTATCATCAAATTTATTAGCATTAATGCCTGAGCAGGAATCATTTTCCTTTTGAATACGCAGATAATGAAGCCCACTGGCTAAGTGGCAGAGCTTCACGCTTCCACGCCGCAGGCCCAGCTTCTATCCCCCGGGCTGGGCATGTTTGACTCAGCCGTTCATCCCTTCAGTGCGTCGATAAAATGAGTACCAACCGTACTTGGGAACCAAACACTCTGGGTTCCGCGTGAGGCTGACTACCTAACCGGAACATCTGCCTTGCATTCCAGAGTCCCTGGTTAGGGAAACTGAGTTGGGCACAGTAAAGCTTGCCTCTCACGTGATGTCGTGCCATTGTTTGATGTCGAGTTTTTTTTTTTTTTTTTTCGCATGTAAAGGAGCAAATCGCAAAGTAAACACATATTAAAGAGATCAAATATTTAGCTATGATTTCCCAAATTAACCCGTGAATGTTGATATTCACCAATTTCGATCTTTTACGGTGACATAAAAATAACATTTCAAATATCTTTCGAACTTTCAGTCATCTATTATTATGACAGATAGCTGCTAACACATTTTTTTTTTTTTTTTGGACACGGATATCCAATATAGTTTTCTGCAGAGTTAAAAATTGTGAGTAGATGAAACGAAACCAGCTACAGGTTGTCCGGAAAAAGACTGACTGTTTCCAAAAATTTATACAGGAAAACGGTTAAAGATGAAATAATAATAATAATAATGCAGAAAATTCACATGGTCGGCTGTAAATTTTTTCCTTCCACAGTTTTAAATTACAGTTCAAAAAATTTTCAATAGATGGCGCTGCGGATAGTAAGCCTCTGAATCACAGAAAGAAAGAAAATTACATCACTTTTTCAAAATATGTTTAGAATGAACCAAATTATTTTACAATATTTTACAAATGTCTTCTGTCGAGTACAATAACATGTCGCAATTGAAGAGAAAATCAGTGAATTTCAATTTTTTCGTTTTGATTCATGGGCTTACTATCTGAAGCGTTATCTGTTGAAAAAATTTTAAACTAAAATTTTTGTAACTCATGGGAGAAATATTTGTGGCCCATCACATGAATTTTCTGCAAGACTTTGTTTTTTTTTATCATTAACTGTTTCCCTGTAATACATTTTTGAAAACAGTCAATTTCAAGACACCCTGTATCAATCTTATGTCTACAATCATCGCAGCTAAGAACCAAACGTTTAGCAGTAATCCGAATGCTTCTGCACCTTTTACGTGTCATAAACTCGTGTTAAAATACAAGAACTCATTTTGAAAAAAAAAAAAAAAAAAAAGCACAGTAGCAATACTTAACATTCTTACCAACCTCTTGCGTTCGTTTTATGCATCAAGTTCTTGATCACGGTGTCGTATTCTACGTCAGAAAAATGATCCACATTTATGCTCTGGGGGCTGGAGAAGCAAATGTCCGGAGGCGATAGCTCACGCAGCTTCTCGTATCCTTTGTTGCCATAATCGGTGTCTGAATATACAACGGAAACGTACGTCCATTGAAACACTCTAAAAAAGGTTAAAAAAAACACGATCAACTCTAAACCACTATAAGAATATGTGCTGACATACAGGGTGCTCCAAAAATGACTTATTCATTTGAAAAATCAATAAAAACTAAACGGGAAGCGAAAGAAATATACCGTTTGTTGCATTATTCTTGGGACTACAATAAATTTTCATACTGACGAACTAAAAATTAGTTACAATGTTCCTCAACAGATGGCGCTGACGGCATTTTAAAAGGTATGAAGAAAACGCAATCTGTAAAATTGCCAAAATAACCGGTATATTTGAAAAATCAATAAAAACCAAACGAGCAGCATTGATTTTTTAATTATATTTTTCATTGATAATCTTACTGCCTGCGGTTTTTTAAACCTTTTAAAATACCTGCAGCTCCATCTGTTGAGGAACATTGTAACTAAATTTGAAAGATTGTCTCTCTGAAAATTTACTGTTTTCACAAGCAATATGCAACACGCGGTACATTTCTATCGTTGCCCGTTTAGTTTTTATTGATTTTTCAAATGTCTCAGTCATTTTTGGAACAACTTGTAACTATCAGTCAAAAATCTCAAACGTTAAAACAATCTAAAATCATGTAGTAAACATCCAATACAGTTAAGAGTAACTTTTTCAGCCGCCAATATTGAGTGATTTTTTTTTCTAAATGACCCGTTCACGAATCTTTAAACTTTGCATCACACAAAGGCGGATCCAGCTTCTGGTTTTGGAGGCATCATTTACGGAAAATATCGGGAGGTCATAATTGTCTTTTTAGAAGATCTGGTGAATTCTTCGAAATATAAATCTTAAAGTACAGCTTTAGCCCGTCTTTCGTAATAAATGGGGACGAGGTCATGACCCCCATGAGTCCCTCTGCATCCACGTCGGGCATCATATAGTTTGGTATTACTGTAGCTCCCTTCCACTCTTATTATATAGTTACTCAGTAGATAACGTCACTTAAATTATTAATTTTAGTCCTGCCATCTATTGAGTAATTAGTTAACTAAAGCAGTAGATCGCCTTCCGCAGGCATATTCATGCTTTTCCAATTACTAATCGCTCTCCTTTCCCCTAAACAAAAATAAAATCAGAAATTTTCATTCATCCGAAATGAAAACAACAAATATTAACGTTGTCAATTCACAAAACTCAACTTCGAAACGGGAGCGGCGGTTAAAGTTACATTCTAACAGTTATATGTATTGATCAAGTTACATACCAACTAACATGAGACACAAAAATATTAAAATGTATTTACAATTTCTTTTCTTTTCCGATGAATAAATTGATTGGACTAAGTAAAATCATAACTTTCTTCTTAGCGCCATTTTGGCTCCGCAACCCCCCGCCCCCCCAAGATCTATGTTTTCACAACAATTGTATATCTTGTGACAGCAAAAACAAATAAATCACACATGGCATATTGTGCTTGATGATATACATAGTTGCTGTCATTTTCACTAAAAAAAAAAAAAAAAAAAAAAAAAAAAAATCAGAAATGTTCCTGGAAAAAAATGGGCAGTTAAAATGTGCCTAGTTTCTACCCGTAACATATCTGGAAAAAAGGGAGTGCTCTACAAGTTCCTGAATCAATCTGCACGCTTTCTTAAGAATTCAGAAACCTTCTGATAAAAGCCTGTCATTTCCAGATTGCATTAGAACCCTTTCATGAAAACTTGTGTATGTTTGTAGCAACAGCTTGGTGCCTTCTTGATTTTCCGAGAAAGTGCTCAAGGCAAATATGGTCAAAACTAAGATATAACTGCGAACAAATACCAATGGCCAGCACGTCTTGCAAAGCTGCAGGATCCAGAGGCTGCAATTCGTCCTTGTTTGAGGCTCAGTCTATCTGTGACGGAAGTAACAGAACTGTAGGCGAAGATGAGCATGTGATCACAATGGTAGCTAAAAATATTTTTCATCTCCAGAAGTGTACATTCATGAAGCAGGTAGCGATTCAGAAAATCTTTCAAAAATATTTTTATTTCTCATGATAAACTAGTGGAAACCTGTGAAATTCTGGAACATTACACGGGAATAATTTGTAACGTTTCAAAATTTTTGCATTTGTACAGTTGTGAACGGCTATATGAGATTAAGTGGGTTGTAGATATTCATCTACATATAAAATGGATGACATTCTGGATTTAGGTCAGTTCGCACTAGATATGAACCCAGGCAAAGCGGTTTGACTGCATAGGCTCTAGTTCGGTTGCAACGGGGGTCCCAAGTTGCCGTTTGAGTTCAGAAAAGCCATGGTTTTTCCTTTGAAATTAAACTTTCTTTACCCTTTTCTTGCTTTGCATTGCCGTACACTGTAAAAAAATTACGAAACGTTACTGGGTACTTCCGTGTTCCGTTTCGGGATTTTAATGGTTTTTCTCCACTTTCTGGAAAAATCAAGTATTATTGTCAAAACGTTTCCTGAATTGTTACAAGTTGCACAAATGCAGGCTTTTCATTGTTGTGAAAAAATTTTTAGCTCCCAATTTAAAGATTAACTGTGCGTATTTATAAATTGTATCGGCATCAGTTCAAGCACCGGGCCGTCCATGCTAATTAAGCCCGCAAAGAGAGTGGATAAGTAGGAACTACGTTGCTTTGCAAGAATTGTGAGCGAGAGAAATTCTCGTTGCTTACCAGCATTTCTGGATTAGCGTTCGCCGTGTTTGCAATAATGTTCTTGGAATTTCCTTGATGACTCAGGAAGATGCCAAGCTATTATATTACACCTTCTTAAATGTACTCAAATTTTCCAGTGACACGATTGGCTTCACACGGGGAGATTTCTGAATTTTTCAGTTCCAGAATAATATCAGGAAGGTTACTGATTTTTAGCGGAAAAGTTCCTGGATTTTGCAAGATATGTGACCGGCAGAAATTGGGCAAATCAGCTGCCCATTATTTCCCAGGAACGTTTCTGAATCGTTTTAACAATGTATGTGTCAATTAAATGCATTCACAGTATCCCCCCTCCCCCCCCCCCTTCGTTGTACTGATAAGAGATGTCGAGTATTTTCGGAGAGTAGATATTGTCCCAAAGTTTCAATTTCCAACAAAGACGCCATTGCAATTCTGGAGTTCCGCAAATCAGTGTAGTTCAGACGGCAAAAACTTGAGGGTCATGAATTTGGATAAACTTCTAGATTTAGGTCAATTCGAACTAGATATGAGCCCAGGTAAAATAGTGTGAGTACATAGGCTTTAGTTCGGCTGCGAGGAGGGTCTAACTTTGCCGGTTTTGCCCCGAAACTGCAATAGCGTTTTCTTTGGAATTGGAATTTCGGCATAATATTTGCTTTCTTAACATCCTTCGGGTCTCTTGTTAATACAACGTAGGGGCGGTGGAATTTATTCCATGCTGTGAATACATTCAGTTTGGCGATACTGCCATGCAATATCAAGAAAAAGGCATTAAAAAAGGTTAATTTCAAAGGAAAAACCATTGCCTTCTATAGCAAAACTTGAAACTTTGGACCCCAATTACGGTCAAACTAGGACCTATGCATTCAAAACGCTTTACCAGGGCTCATATCAAGAATTAACCTAAGTCCAGAGCTTCATCCATATCCGTGACCTTCAAGTTCGTGCCGTTTGGTAGAGAGCTTATTTATTGAAAGTATCACCTTCAGCTCAATCAGGACCAGTCCAGATTGACTAAGCTCCCAATGGGAAAACAACATAAGTCTCTCGATAACGTAGACTGTAAAAACGATTCAGAAACGTTAGTGGAAAGTAATGGGCAGCTGATGTGCTCAATTTCTGCCAGTAACATATCTTTAAAAAACCAGGAACATTTTCCGCTAAAATTCAGTAACATTCCTGAAATTATCCTGGAAGCTTCCTGAAAAATTCAGAAATCATTCCATTTAAAGTCAGCAGTGTCGCTGGAACTTCAGAGCAACTTTACGTAAGTATAATATGATAGCTTGGCACCTTCCTGATTTATAAAGAAAGTTCGAAGTGCAATATTACACACACGGCCGAAGCTAAATCAAAATTGAAAGTACGTAAATTTTACTCCCCTGCAATTATTACATTCACTTCCTTTGGGAGCTTAATCGGCGCGGCCGTGCCATACCGAAACTATGCTGATACTCTTTATAAACACGCTCAGTTAATCTTTAAACTGGGAGCTAAAAATGTTTTTCACAACAGTGAGAAGTCTGTATTCGTGCAACTTGTAGCAATTCAGGAAACTTTTTGACAACGATACTTGGTTTTTTCCAGGAAGTGGATTAAAACCATTGAAATCCTGATATGTTACACGGAAATACTCAGTAACGTTTCGGAGTTTTTTTACAGTGTATCCTGCAATGAATTGCAAGCAGGTAAAAAGCTTGGTACTTGCTTGCAACTCTGCCTTAGCTTTGGCAGCGTTTGCATTAATTCCTTAGGGGATTTTCTGGTAGTTGAAGATGATGCCAAGCTGTTCTTTTAAACCTAGCTAAGTTTTCTCTAAATGTTCTTAATTTGCTCCAGAGACAAGGCTGGCTTTTATCGGGAAGATTTCTGAATTCTTCAAAAGGGCTCCAGAATAATATTAGAAAGGTTACTGACTTTTAGCGGAAACGTTCCGTTAATTTGCAAGATATGTTACTGGCAGAAGTTGGGCACATCAGCTGCCCATTATTTTCTAGGAATCTTTCTGAATTGTTTTACAGTGTTGTTGAGGCTTTCTTGTGTTTTTGCTTTCAAGGAATACTTATATCCCGAACAATATCGTCATTTCCATCCCTAGATTCGATAGGTTTGAGTTTCTTCTGCACTTTAAAAGCCATTTAGGATTTTCCAGCCTCAAATGCTTTACCATAACTTGACGTTATCGTCTTCGCTTTCATAACATTTTCCCATCAACCATTATCTAAAATTTAAGCTACAATATCGCTTCGAAGTATAACTTGGAAGTAATAGCACTACCGTCAACTTTAATATAATTTTCAAATACTTCTCGATCCCAACAAATTGAAAACCAGAGCCGTTATCACTTATTCTGAAGACTAATGAGTCATCGATTAACTTCAGAATGTTAAAACATATTTCCAATAAAGAATAAAATTAGCTGTAAGTTAATAGAGGTTTCATGAGTCACGAAATATTGCTCACTTTAATCGGGGTTTCACTGTAAAAACAATTCATAACCGTTCCTGGAATATAATGGCCAGTTAATTTGCCCAATTTGTGTCAGTAACAGATTTTGTGAAAAACAGGAACGTTTTCCGCTAAAATTCTGAAATCTTTCTGAAATTATTCTGGGATCTTTCTGAAGAATGCAGAAATCTCGCCGGTTTTGCCAGTCAGGTCTTTGGAACCTTCATAAAAATACTGTCGTCTGTTTCAAGTTATAGCTTAGCACCTTCACGATTTGCCCCCCGTGAAGGATCCAAAAGCACTATTGCATCCCTGGACAGAGCTGAGACAGAATTGCAAGCAAATACTAAGCATCTCAGATCTCTGCAAATGCAAAGCTGCGGAATCCAGAAACATTTCCTCGCGCTGGGAGCTTGGCTGAGCTAGTCAGGCCGTATTCGAACAGCAGCCGATACACTTCATAAAAAGGCTTTGTTTATCGTTTAACTAGCAGCAAAAAATACTTTTCACAACAGTCTGCATTCGTGCCACTTGCAGCAATTCAGAAAACCTTTTAACAAAGACACTTGATAATCACAGGAAACTGATGAAAACCTGTGAAATCTCGAAACGTCCCACCGAAATAATCATTGACGTGTCTGAACGTTTTAATCTGCATGCTTTCAGTAACCTTTTCTGTGTAGGTTTTTTCCCGTGATACCCGTTATTCCACGGTATGTGTTCGCACTGTAATGTTCGCATGACATAGTAGAAGAAAAGTAACAAAAGTTATGAAGTTGGCATTCCCATTTTACTCCGAAATATCTCAAAATCCAACTTACCAGAAATTATGTCGAAAATTCTTCCCAAGTTGTGTCTTCAATACCGAGCGAAAATCATTTTTACACGAATGAAAATAATTTTATGATTTAGCAGTCAGTTTATCCACAGTCTATCTTAGCAAATCATATTTCATCTCGTTTGTAAAATATTGAACGTAATCGATCTTATCGAATTCAAACACAATTTATTTGCTTGCATTATAAGCAATTGCGAATGCAAATTTATCTTTACAATTCAACTCTGTTTTAGTTTCAGGAAATGTATTTTTTGCAATGAAATTTATTTCCCCTTCCACACTGGAATATCGATATTCGGTTACTTATATCGTTTTTAGAAGTTTTTTGATACGTTCTTCCGCCTACATATCCGTCTAGAAGAATAATATGTTTGAATTTTTTTTTTTAATATTTTGAACAGATATTGAATTTTTTTAGATAAAGTGAATGATTTATCTTTCGTGATTATTTAATGCTGTATAGGTGTGACGTGAACAAGAGGAAATTATTTTGAAAAATTGCTCTTACGCAAAATATGCTCAATAATTCTAGTCATAAGTAATGAAGAATTCCTTATCA